>NC_091139.1:29312121-29615621 GCF_041381155.1 Argopecten irradians
AAAAAAAAAAAAAAAAAAAAAAAAAAAAAAAAAAAAAAAAAAAAAAAAAAAAAAAAAAAAAAAAAAAACAAAAAAAAAAAAAAAAAAAAAAAAAAAAAAAAAAAACAAAAAAAAAAAAAAAAAAAAAAAAAAAAAAAAAAAAAAAAAAAAAAAAAAAAAAAAAAAAAAAAAACAAAAAAAAAAAACAAAAAAAAAAAAAAAAAAAAAAAAAAAAAAAAAAAAAAAAAAAAAAAAAAAAAAAAAAAAAAAAAAAAAAAAAAAAAAAAAAAAAAAAAAAAAAAAAAAAAAAAAAAAAAAAAAAAACAAAAAAAAAAAAAAAAAAAAAACAAAAAAAAAAAAAAAAAAAAAAAAAAAAAAAAAAAAAAAAAAAAAAAAAAAAAAAAAAAAAAAAAAAAAAAAAAAAAAAAAAAAAAAAAAAAAAAAAAAAAAAAAAAAAAAAAAAAAAAAAAAAAAAAAAAAAAAAAAAAAAAAAAAAAAAAAAAAAAAAAAAAAAAAAAAAAAAAAAAAAAAAAAAAAAAAAAAAAAAAAAAAAAAAAAAAAAAAAAAAAAAAAAAAAAAAAAAAAAAAAAAAAAAAAAAAAAAAAAAAAAAAAAAAAAAAAAAAAAAAAAAAAAAAAAAAAAAAAAAAAAAAAAAAAAAAAAAAAAAAAAAAAAAAAAAAAAAAAAAAAAAAAAAAAAAAAAAAAAAAAAAAAAAAAAAAAAAAAAAAAAAAAAAAAAAAAAAAAAAAAAAAAAAAAAAAAAAAAAAAAAAAAAAAAAAAAAAAAAAAAAAAAAAAAAAAAAAAAAAAAAAAAAAAAAAAAAAAAAAAAAAAAAAAAAAAAAAAAAAAAAAAAAAAAAAAAAAAAAAAAAAAAAAAAAAAAAAAAAAAAAAAAAAAAAAAAAAAAAAAAAAAAAAAAAAAAAAAAAAAAAAAAAAAAAAAAAAAAAAAAAAAAAAAAAAAAAAAAAAAAAAAAAAAAAAAAAAAAAAAAAAAAAAAAAAAAAAAAAAAAAAAAAAAAAAAAAAAAAAAAAAAAAAAAAAAAAAAAAAAAAAAAAAAAAAAAAAAAAAAAAAAAAAAAAAAAAAAAAAAAAAAAAAAAAAAAAAAAAAAAAAAAAAAAAAAAAAAAAAAAAAAAAAAAAAAAAAAAAAAAAAAAAAAAAAAAAAAAATCAAAAAAAAAAAAAAAAAAAAAAAAAAAAAAAAAAAAAAAAAAAAAAAAAAAAAAAAAAAAAAAAAAAAAAAAAAAAAACAAAAAAAAAAAAAAAAAAAAAAAAAAAAAAAAAAAAAAAAAAAAAAAAAAAAAAAAAAAAAAAAAAAAAAAAAAAAAAAAAAAAAAAAAAAAAAAAAAAAAAAAAAAAAAAAAAAAAAAAAAAAAAAAAAAAAAAAAAAAAAAAAAAAAAAATCCAAAAAAAAAAAAAAAAAAAAAAAAAAAAAAAAAAAAAAAAAAAAAAAAAAAAAAAAAAAAAAAAAAAAAAAAAAAAAAAAAAAAAAAAAAAAAAAAAAAAAAAAAAAAAAAAAAAAAAAAAAAAAAAAAACAAAAAAAAAAAAAAAAAAAAAAAAAAAAAAAAAAAAAAAAAAAAAAAAAAAAAAAAAAAAAAAAAAAAAAAAAAAAAAAAAAAAAAAAAAAAAAAAAAAAAAAAAAAAAAAAAAAAAAAAAAAAAAAAAAAAAAAAAAAAAAAAAAAAAAAAAAAAAAAAAAAAAAAAAAAAAAAAAAAAAAAAAAAAAAAAAAAAAAAAAAACAAAAAAAAAAAAAAAAAAAAAAAAAAAAAAAAAAAAAAAAAAAAAAAAAAAAAAAAAAAAAAAAAAAAAAAAAAAAAAAAAAAAAAAAAAAAAAAAAAAAAAAAAAAAAAAAAAAAAAAAAAAAAAAAAAAAAAAAAAAAAAAAAAAAAAAAAAAAAAAAAAAAAAAAAAAAAAAAAAAAAAAAAAAAAAAAAAAAAAAAAAAAAAAAAAAAAAAAAAAAAAAAAAAAAAAAAAAAAAAAAAAAAAAAAAAAAAAAAAAAAAAAAAAAAAAAAAAAAAAAACAAAAAAAAAAAAAAAAAAAAAAAAAAAAAAAAAAAAAAAAAAAAAAAAAAAAACAAAAAAAAAAAAAAACAAAAAAAAAAAAAAAAAAAAAAAAAAAAAAAAAAAAAAAAAAAAAAAAAAAAAAAAAAAAAAAAAAAAAAAAAAAAAAAAAAAAAAAAAAAAAAAAAAAAAAAAAAAAAAAAAAAAAAAAAAAAAAAAAAAAAAAAAAAAAAAAAAAAAAAAAAAAAAAAAAAAATCAAAAAAAAAAAAAAAAACAAAAAAAAAAAAAAAAAAAAAAAAAAAAAAAAAAAAAAAAAAAAAAAAAAAAAAAAAAAAAAAAAAAAAAAAAAAAAAAAAAAAAAAAAAAAAAAAAAAAAAAAAAAAAAAAAAAAAAAAAAAAAAAAAAAAAAAAAAAAAAAAAAAAAAAAAAAAAAAAACAAAAAAAAAAAAAAAAAAAAAAAAAAAAAAAAAAAAAAAAAAAAAAAAAAAAAAAAAAAAAAAAAAAAAAAAAAAAAAAAAAAAAAAAAAAAAAAAAAAAAAAAAAAAAAAAAAAAAAAAAAAAAAAAAAAAAAAAAAAAAAAAAAAAAAAAAAAAAAAAAAAAAAAAAAAAAAAAAAAAAAAAAAAAAAAAAAAAAAAAAAAAAAAAAAAAAAAAAAAAAAAAAAAAAAAAAAAAAAAAAAAAAAAAAAAAAAAAAAAAAAAAAAAAAAAAAAAAAAAAAAAAAAAAAAAAAAAAAAAAAAAAAAAAAAAAAAAAAAAAAAAAAAAAAAAAAAAAAAAAAAAAAAAAAAAAAAAAAAAAAAAAAAAAAAAAAAAAAAAAAAAAAAAAAAAAAAAAAAAAAAAAAAAAAAAAAAAAAAAAAAAAAAAAAAAAAAAAAAAAAAAAAAAAAAAAAAAAAAAAAAAAAAAAAAAAAAAAAAAAAAAAAAAAAAAAAAAAAAAAAAAAAAAAAAAAAAAAAAAAAAAAAAAAAAAAAAAAAAAAAAAAAAAAAAACAAAAAAAAAAAAAAAAAAAAAAAAAAAAAAAAAAAAAAAAAAAAAAAAAAAAAAAAAAAAAAAAAAAAAAAAAAAAAAAAAAAAAAAAAAAAAAAAAAAAAAAAAAAAACAAAAAAAAAAAAAAAAAAAAAACAAAAAAAAAAAAAAAAAAAAAAAAAAAAAAAAAAAAAAAAAAAAAAAAAAAAAAAAAAAAAAAAAAAAAAAAAAAAAAAAAAAAAAAAAAAAAAAAAAAAAAAAAAAAAAAAAAAAAAAAAAAAAAAAAAAAAAAAAAAAAAAAAAAAAATCCAAAAAAAAAAAAAAAAAAAAAAAAAAAAAAAAAAAAAAAAAAAAAAAAAAAAAAAAAAAAAAAAAAAAAAAAAAAAAAAAAAAAAAAAAAAAAAAAAAAAAAAAAAAAAAAAAAAAAAAAAAAAAAAAAAAAAAAAAAAAAAAAAAAAAAAAAAAAAAAAAAAAAAAAAAAAAAAAAAAAAAAAAAAAAAAAAAAAAAAAAAAAAAAAAAAAAAAAAAACAAAAAAAAAAAAAAAAAAAAAAAAAAAAAAAAAAAAAAAAAAAAAAAAAAAAAAAAAAAAAAAAAAAAAAAAAAAAAAAAAAAAAAAAAAAAAAAAAAAAAAAAAAAAAAAAAAAAAAAAAAAAAAAAAAAAAAAAAAAAAAAAAAAAAAAAAAAAAAAAAAAAAAAAAAAAAAAAAAAAAAAAAAAAAAAAAAAAAAAAAAAAAAAAAAAAAAAAAAAAAAAAAAAAAAAAAAAAAAAAAAAAAAAAACAAACCAAAAAAAAAAAAAAAAAAAAAAAAAAAAAAAAAAAAAAAAAAAAAAAAAAAAAAAAAAAAAAAAAAAAAAAAAAAAAAAAAAAAAAAAAAAAAAAAAAAAAAAAAAAAAAAAAAAAAAAAAAAAAAAAAAAAAAAAAAAAAAAAAAAAAAAAAAAAAAAAAAAAAAAAAAAAAAAAAAAAAAAAAAAAAAAAAAAAAAAAAAAAAAAAAAAAAAAAAAAAAAAAAAAAAAAAAAAAAAAAAAAAAAAAAAAAAAAAAAAAAAAAAAAAAAAAAAAAAAAAAAAAAAAAAAAAAAAAAAAAAAAAAAAAAAAAAAAAAAAAAAAAAAAAAAAAAAAAAAAAAAAAAAAAAAAAAAAAAAAAAAAAAAAAAAAAAAAAAAAAAAAAAAAAAAAAAAAAAAAAAAAAAAAAAAAAAAAAAAAAAAAAAAAAAAAAAAAAAAAAAAAAAAAAAAAAAAAAAAAAAAAAAAAAAAAAAAAAAAAAAAAAAAAAAAAAAACAAAAAAAAAAAAAAAAAAAAAAAAAAAAAAAAAAAAAAAAAAAAAAAAAAAAAAAAAAAAAAAAAAAAAAAAAAAAAAAAAAAAAAAAAAAAAAAAAAAAAAAAAAAAAAAAAAAAAAAAAAAAAAAAAAAAAAAAAAAAAAAAAAAAAAAAAAAAAAAAAAAAAAAAAAAAAAAAAAAAAAAAAAAAAAAAAAAAAAAAAAAAAAAAAAAAAAAAAAAAAAAAAAAAAAAAAAAAAAAAAAAAAAAAAAAAAAAAAAAAAAAAAAAAAAAAAAAAAAAAAAAAAAAAAAAAAAAAAAAAAAAAAAAAAAAAAAAAAAAAAAAAAAAAAAAAAAAAAAAAAAAAAAAAAAAAAAAAAAAAAAAAAAAAAAAAAAAAAAAAAAAAAAAAAAAAAAAAAAAAAAAAAAAAAAAAAAAAAAAAAAAAAAAAAAAAAAAAAAAAAAAAAAAAAAAAAAAAAAAAAAAAAAAAAAAAAAAAAAAAAAAAAAAAAAAAAAAAAAAAAAAAAAAAAAAAAAAAAAAAAAAAAAAAAAAAAAAAAAAAAAAAAAAAAAAAAAAAAAAAAAAAAAAAAAAAAAAAAAAAAAAAAAAAAAAAAAAAAAAAAAAAAAAAAAAAAAAAAAAAAAAAAAAAAAAAAAAAAAAAAAAAAAAAAAAAAAAAAAAAAAAAAAAAAAAAAAAAAAAAAAAAAAAAAAAAAAAAAAAAAAAAAAAAAAAAAAAAAAAAAAAAAAAAAAAAAAAAAAAAAAAAAAAAAAAAAAAAAAAAAAAAAAAAAAAAAAAAAAAAAAAAAAAAAAAAAAAAAAAAAAAAAAAAAAAAAAAAAAAAAAAAAAAAAAAAAAAAAAAAAAAAAAAAAAAAAAAAAAAAAAAAAAAAAAAAAAAAAAAAAAAAAAAAAAAAAAAAAAAAAAAAAAAAAAAAAAAAAAAAAAAAAAAAAAAAAAAAAAAAAAAAAAAAAAAAAAAAAAAAAAAAAAAAAAAAAAAAAAAAAAAAAAAAAAAAAAAAAAAAAAAAAAAAAAAAAAAAAAAAAAAAAAAAAAAAAAAAAAAAAAAAAAAAAAAAAAAAAAAAAAAAAAAAAAAAAAAAAAAAAAAAAAAAAAAAAAAAAAAAAAAAAAAAAAAAAAAAAAAAAAAAAAAAAAAAAAAAAAAAAAAAAAAAAAAAAAAAAAAAAAAAAAAAAAAAAAAAAAAAAAAAAAAAAAAAAAAAAAAAAAAAAAAAAAAAAAAAAAAAAAAAAAAAAAAAAAAAAAAAAAAAAAAAAAAAAAAAAAAAAAAAAAAAAAAAAAAAAAAAAAAAAAAAAAAAAAAAAAAAAAAAAAAAAAAAAAAAAAAAAAAAAAAAAAAAAAAAAAAAAAAAAAAAAAAAAAAAAAAAAAAAAAAAAAAAAAAAAAAAAAAAAAAAAAAAAAAAAAAAAAAAAAAAAAAAAAAAAAAAAAAAAAAAAAAAAAAAAAAAAAAAAAAAAAAAAAAAAAAAAAAAAACAAAAAAAAAAAAAAAAAAAAAAAAAAAAAAAAAAAAAAAAAAAAAAAAAAAAAAAAAAAAAAAAAAAAAAAAAAAAAAAAAAAAAAAAAAAAAAAAAAAAAAAAAAAAAAAAAAAAAAAAAAAAAAAAAAAAAAAAAAAAAAAAAAAAAAAAAAAAAAAAAAAAAAAAAAAAAAAAAAAAAAAAAAAAAAAAAAAAAAAAAAAAAAAAAAAAAAAAAAAAAAAAAAAAAAAAAAAAAAAAAAAAAAAAAAAAAAAAAAAAAAAAAAAAAAAAAAAAAAAAAAAAAAAAAAAAAAAAAAAAAAAAAAAAAAAAAAAAAAAAAAAAAAAAAAAAAAAAAAAAAAAAAAAAAAAAAAAAAAAAAAAAAAAAAAAAAAAAAAAAAAAAAAAAAAAAAAAAAAAAAAAAAAAAAAAAAAAAAAAAAAAAAAAAAAAAAAAAAAAAAAAAAAAAAAAAAAAAAAAAAAAAAAAAAAAAAAAAAAAAAAAAAAAAAAAAAAAAAAAAAAAAAAAAAAAAAAAAAAAAAAAAAAAAAAAAAAAAAAAAAAAAAAAAAAAAAAAAAAAAAAAAAAAAAAAAAAAAAAAAAAAAAAAAAAAAAAAAAAAAAAAAAAAAAAAAAAAAAAAAAAAAAAAAAAAAAAAAAAAAAAAAAAAACAAAAAAAAAAAAAAAAAAAAAAAAAAAAAAAAAAAAAAAAAAAAAAAAAAAAAAAAAAAAAAAAAAAAAAAAAAAAAAAAAAAAAAAAAAAAAAAAAAAAAAAAAAAAAAAAAAAAAAAAAAAAAAAAAAAAAAAAAAAAAAAAAAAAAAAAAAAAAAAAAAAAAAAAAAAAAAAAAAAAAAAAAAAAAAAAAAAAAAAAAAAAAAAAAAAAAAAAAAAAAAAAAAAAAAAAAAAAAAAAAAAAAAAAAAAAAAAAAAAAAAAAAAAAAAAAAAAAAAAAAAAAAAAAAAAAAAAAAAAAAAAAAAAAAAAAAAAAAAAAAAAAAAAAAAAAAAAAAAAAAAAAAAAAAAAAAAAAAAAAAAAAAAAAAAAAAAAAAAAAAAAAAAAAAAAAAAAAAAAAAAAAAAAAAAAAAAAAAAAAAAAAAAAAAAAAAAAAAAAAAAAAAAAAAAAAAAAAAAAAAAAAAAAAAAAAAAAAAAAAAAAAAAAAAAAAAAAAAAAAAAAAAAAAAAAAAAAAAAAAAAAAAAAAAAAAAAAAAAAAAAAAAAAAAAAAAAAAAAAAAAAAAAAAAAAAAAAAAAAAAAAAAAAAAAAAAAAAAAAAAAAAAAAAAAAAAAAAAAAAAAAAAAAAAAAAAAAAAAAAAAAAAAAAAAAAAAAAAAAAAAAAAAAAAAAAAAAAAAAAAAAAAAAAAAAAAAAAAAAAAAAAAAAAAAAAAAAAAAAAAAAAAAAAAAAAAAAAAAAAAAAAAAAAAAAAAAAAAAAAAAAAAAAAAAAAAAAAAAAAAAAAAAAAAAAAAAAAAAAAAAAAAAAAAAAAAAAAAAAAAAAAAAAAAAAAAAAAAAAAAAAAAAAAAAAAAAAAAAAAAAAAAAAAAAAAAAAAAAAAAAAAAAAAAAAAAAAAAAAAAAAAAAAAAAAAAAAAAAAAAAAAAAAAAAAAAAAAAAAAAAAAAAAAAAAAAAAAAAAAAAAAAAAAAAAAAAAAAAAAAAAAAAAAAAAAAAAAAAAAAAAAAAAAAAAAAAAAAAAAAAAAAAAAAAAAAAAAAAAAAAAAAAAAAAAAAAAAAAAAAAAAAAAAAAAAAAAAAAAAAAAAAAAAAAAAAAAAAAAAAAAAAAAAAAAAAAAAAAAAAAAAAAAAAAAAAAAAAAAAAAAAAAAAAAAAAAAAAAAAAAAAAAAAAAAAAAAAAAAAAAAAAAAAAAAAAAAAAAAAAAAAAAAAAAAAAAAAAAAAAAAAAAAAAAAAAAAAAAAAAAAAAAAAAAAAAAAAAAAAAAAAAAAAAAAAAAAAAAAAAAAAAAAAAAAAAAAAAAAAAAAAAAAAAAAAAAAAAAAAAAAAAAAAAAAAAAAAAAAAAAAAAAAAAAAAAAAAAAAAAAAAAAAAAAAAAAAAAAAAAAAAAAAAAAAAAAAAAAAAAAAAAAAAAAAAAAAAAAAAAAAAAAAAAAAAAAAAAAAAAAAAAAAAAAAAAAAAAAAAAAAAAAAAAAAAAAAAAAAAAAAAAAAAAAAAAAAAAAAAAAAAAAAAAAAAAAAAAAAAAAAAAAAAAAAAAAAAAAAAAAAAAAAAAAAAAAAAAAAAAAAAAAAAAAAAAAAAAAAAAAAAAAAAAAAAAAAAAAAAAAAAAAAAAAAAAAAAAAAAAAAAAAAAAAAAAAAAAAAAAAAAAAAAAAAAAAAAAAAAAAAAAAAAAAAAAAAAAAAAAAAAAAAAAAAAAAAAAAAAAAAAAAAAAAAAAAAAAAAAAAAAAAAAAAAAAAAAAAAAAAAAAAAAAAAAAAAAAAAAAAAAAAAAAAAAAAAAAAAAAAAAAAAAAAAAAAAAAAAAAAAAAAAAAAAAAAAAAAAAAAAAAAAAAAAAAAAAAAAAAAAAAAAAAAAAAAAAAAAAAAAAAAAAAAAAAAAAAAAAAAAAAAAAAAAAAAAAAAAAAAAAAAAAAAAAAAAAAAAAAAAAAAAAAAAAAAAAAAAAAAAAAAAAAAAAAAAAAAAAAAAAAAAAAAAAAAAAAAAAAAAAAAAAAAAAAAAAAAAAAAAAAAAAAAAAAAAAAAAACAAAAAAAAAAAAAAAAAAAAAAAAAAAAAAAAAAAAAAAAAAAAAAAAAAAAAAAAAAAAAAAAAAAAAAAAAAAAAAAAAAAAAAAAAAAAAAAAAAAAAAAAAAAAAAAAAAAAAAAAAAAAAAAAAAAAAAAAAAAAAAAAAAAAAAAAAAAAAAAAAAAAAAAAAAAAAAAAAAAAAAAAAAAAAAAAAAAAAAAAAAAAAAAAAAAAAAAAAAAAAAAAAAAAAAAAAAAAAAAAAAAAAAAAAAAAAAAAAAAAAAAAAAAAAAAAAAAAAAAAAAAAAAAAAAAAAAAAAAAAAAAAAAAAAAAAAAAAAAAAAAAAAAAAAAAAAAAAAAAAAAAAAAAAAAAAAAAAAAAAAAAAAAAAAAAAAAAAAAAAAAAAAAAAAAAAAAAAAAAAAAAAAAAAAAAAAAAAAAAAAAAAAAAAAAAAAAAAAAAAAAAAAAAAAAAAAAAAAAAAAAAAAAAAAAAAAAAAAAAAAAAAAAAAAAAAAAAAAAAAAAAAAAAAAAAAAAAAAAAAAAAAAAAAAAAAAAAAAAAAAAAAAAAAAAAAAAAAAAAAAAAAAAAAAAAAAAAAAAAAAAAAAAAAAAAAAAAAAAAAAAAAAAAAAAAAAAAAAAAAAAAAAAAAAAAAAAAAAAAAAAAAAAAAAAAAAAAAAAAAAAAAAAAAAAAAAAAAAAAAAAAAAAAAAAAAAAAAAAAAAAAAAAAAAAAAAAAAAAAAAAAAAAAAAAAAAAAAAAAAAAAAAAAAAAAAAAAAAAAAAAAAAAAAAAAAAAAAAAAAAAAAAAAAAAAAAAAAAAAAAAAAAAAAAAAAAAAAAAAAAAAAAAAAAAAAAAAAAAAAAAAAAAAAAAAAAAAAAAAAAAAAAAAAAAAAAAAAAAAAAAAAAAAAAAAAAAAAAAAAAAAAAAAAAAAAAAAAAAAAAAAAAAAAAAAAAAAAAAAAAAAAAAAAAAAAAAAAAAAAAAAAAAAAAAAAAAAAAAAAAAAAAAAAAAAAAAAAAAAAAAAAAAAAAAAAAAAAAAAAAAAAAAAAAAAAAAAAAAAAAAAAAAAAAAAAAAACAAAAAAAAAAAAAAAAAAAAAAAAAAAAAAAAAAAAAAAAAAAAAAAAAAAAAAAAAAAAAAAAAAAAAAAAAAAAAAAAAAAAAAAAAAAAAAAAAAAAAAAAAAAAAAAAAAAAAAAAAAAAAAAAAAAAAAAAAAAAAAAAAAAAAAAAAAAAAAAAAAAAAAAAAAAAAAAAAAAAAAAAAAAAAAAAAAAAAAAAAAAAAAAAAAAAAAAAAAAAAAAAAAAAAAAAAAAAAAAAAAAAAAAAAAAAAAAAAAAAAAAAAAAAAAAAAAAAAAAAAAAAAAAAAAAAAAAAAAAAAAAAAAAAAAAAAAAAAAAAAAAAAAAAAAAAAAAAAAAAAAAAAAAAAAAAAAAAAAAAAAAAAAAAAAAAAAAAAAAAAAAAAAAAAAAAAAAAAAAAAAAAAAAAAAAAAAAAAAAAAAAAAAAAAAAAAAAAAAAAAAAAAAAAAAAAAAAAAAAAAAAAAAAAAAAAAAAAAAAAAAAAAAAAAAAAAAAAAAAAAAAAAAAAAAAAAAAAAAAAAAAAAAAAAAAAAAAAAAAAAAAAAAAAAAAAAAAAAAAAAAAAAAAAAAAAAAAAAAAAAAAAAAAAAAAAAAAAAAAAAAAAAAAAAAAAAAAAAAAAAAAAAAAAAAAAAAAAAAAAAAAAAAAAAAAAAAAAAAAAAAAAAAAAAAAAAAAAAAAAAAAAAAAAAAAAAAAAAAAAAAAAAAAAAAAAAAAAAAAAAAAAAAAAAAAAAAAAAAAAAAAAAAAAAAAAAAAAAAAAAAAAAAAAAAAAAAAAAAAAAAAAAAAAAAAAAAAAAAAAAAAAAAAAAAAAAAAAAAAAAAAAAAAAAAAAAAAAAAAAAAAAAAAAAAAAAAAAAAAAAAAAAAAAAAAAAAAAAAAAAAAAAAAAAAAAAAAAAAAAAAAAAAAAAAAAAAAAAAAAAAAAAAAAAAAAAAAAAAAAAAAAAAAAAAAAAAAAAAAAAAAAAAAAAAAAAAAAAAAAAAAAAAAAAAAAAAAAAAAAAAAAAAAAAAAAAAAAAAAAAAAAAAAAAAAAAAAAAAAAAAAAAAAAAAAAAAAAAAAAAAAAAAAAAAAAAAAAAAAAAAAAAAAAAAAAAAAAAAAAAAAAAAAAAAAAAAAAAAAAAAAAAAAAAAAAAAAAAAAAAAAAAAAAAAAAAAAAAAAAAAAAAAAAAAAAAAAAAAAAAAAAAAAAAAAAAAAAAAAAAAAAAAAAAAAAAAAAAAAAAAAAAAAAAAAAAAAAAAAAAAAAAAAAAAAAAAAAAAAAAAAAAAAAAAAAAAAAAAAAAAAAAAAAAAAAAAAAAAAAAAAAAAAAAAAAAAAAAAAAAAAAAAAAAAAAAAAAAAAAAAAAAAAAAAAAAAAAAAAAAAAAAAAAAAAAAAAAAAAAAAAAAAAAAAAAAAAAAAAAAAAAAAAAAAAAAAAAAAAAAAAAAAAAAAAAAAAAAAAAAAAAAAAAAAAAAAAAAAAAAAAAAAAAAAAAAAAAAAAAAAAAAAAAAAAAAAAAAAAAAAAAAAAAAAAAAAAAAAAAAAAAAAAAAAAAAAAAAAAAAAAAAAAAAAAAAAAAAAAAAAAAAAAAAAAAAAAAAAAAAAAAAAAAAAAAAAAAAAAAAAAAAAAAAAAAAAAAAAAAAAAAAAAAAAAAAAAAAAAAAAAAAAAAAAAAAAAAAAAAAAAAAAAAAAAAAAAAAAAAAAAAAAAAAAAAAAAAAAAAAAAAAAAAAAAAAAAAAAAAAAAAAAAAAAAAAAAAAAAAAAAAAAAAAAAAAAAAAAAAAAAAAAAAAAAAAAAAAAAAAAAAAAAAAAAAAAAAAAAAAAAAAAAAAAAAAAAAAAAAAAAAAAAAAAAAAAAAAAAAAAAAAAAAAAAAAAAAAAAAAAAAAAAAAAAAAAAAAAAAAAAAAAAAAAAAAAAAAAAAAAAAAAAAAAAAAAAAAAAAAAAAAAAAAAAAAAAAAAAAAAAAAAAAAAAAAAAAAAAAAAAAAAAAAAAAAAAAAAAAAAAAAAAAAAAAAAAAAAAAAAAAAAAAAAAAAAAAAAAAAAAAAAAAAAAAAAAAAAAAAAAAAAAAAAAAAAAAAAAAAAAAAAAAAAAAAAAAAAAAAAAAAAAAAAAAAAAAAAAAAAAAAAAAAAAAAAAAAAAAAAAAAAAAAAAAAAAAAAAAAAAAAAAAAAAAAAAAAAAAAAAAAAAAAAAAAAAAAAAAAAAAAAAAAAAAAAAAAAAAAAAAAAAAAAAAAAAAAAAAAAAAAAAAAAAAAAAAAAAAAAAAAAAAAAAAAAAAAAAAAAAAAAAAAAAAAAAAAAAAAAAAAAAAAAAAAAAAAAAAAAAAAAAAAAAAAAAAAAAAAAAAAAAAAAAAAAAAAAAAAAAAAAAAAAAAAAAAAAAAAAAAAAAAAAAAAAAAAAAAAAAAAAAAAAAAAAAAAAAAAAAAAAAAAAAAAAAAAAAAAAAAAAAAAAAAAAAAAAAAAAAAAAAAAAAAAAAAAAAAAAAAAAAAAAAAAAAAAAAAAAAAAAAAAAAAAAAAAAAAAAAAAAAAAAAAAAAAAAAAAAAAAAAAAAAAAAAAAAAAAAAAAAAAAAAAAAAAAAAAAAAAAAAAAAAAAAAAAAAAAAAAAAAAAAAAAAAAAAAAAAAAAAAAAAAAAAAAAAAAAAAAAAAAAAAAAAAAAAAAAAAAAAAAAAAAAAAAAAAAAAAAAAAAAAAAAAAAAAAAAAAAAAAAAAAAAAAAAAAAAAAAAAAAAAAAAAAAAAAAAAAAAAAAAAAAAAAAAAAAAAAAAAAAAAAAAAAAAAAAAAAAAAAAAAAAAAAAAAAAAAAAAAAAAAAAAAAAAAAAAAAAAAAAAAAAAAAAAAAAAAAAAAAAAAAAAAAAAAAAAAAAAAAAAAAAAAAAAAAAAAAAAAAAAAAAAAAAAAAAAAAAAAAAAAAAAAAAAAAAAAAAAAAAAAAAAAAAAAAAAAAAAAAAAAAAAAAAAAAAAAAAAAAAAAAAAAAAAAAAAAAAAAAAAAAAAAAAAAAAACAAAAAAAAAAAAAAAAAAAAAAAAAAAAAAAAAAAAAAAAAAAAAAAAAAAAAAAAAAAAAAAAAAAAAAAAAAAAAAAAAAAAAAAAAAAAAAAAAAAAAAAAAAAAAAAAAAAAAAAAAAAAAAAAAAAAAAAAAAAAAAAAAAAAAAAAAAAAAAAAAAAAAAAAAAAAAAAAAAAAAAAAAAAAAAAAAAAAAAAAAAAAAAAAAAAAAAAAAAAAAAAAAAAAAAAAAAAAAAAAAAAAAAAAAAAAAAAAAAAAAAAAAAAAAAAAAAAAAAAAAAAAAAAAAAAAAAAAAAAAAAAAAAAAAAAAAAAAAAAAAAAAAAAAAAAAAAAAAAAAAAAAAAAAAAAAAAAAAAAAAAAAAAAAAAAAAAAAAAAAAAAAAAAAAAAAAAAAAAAAAAAAAAAAAAAAAAAAAAAAAAAAAAAAAAAAAAAAAAAAAAAAAAAAAAAAAAAAAAAAAAAAAAAAAAAAAAAAAAAAAAAAAAAAAAAAAAAAAAAAAAAAAAAAAAAAAAAAAAAAAAAAAAAAAAAAAAAAAAAAAAAAAAAAAAAAAAAAAAAAAAAAAAAAAAAAAAAAAAAAAAAAAAAAAAAAAAAAAAAAAAAAAAAAAAAAAAAAAAAAAAAAAAAAAAAAAAAAAAAAAAAAAAAAAAAAAAAAAAAAAAAAAAAAAAAAAAAAAAAAAAAAAAAAAAAAAAAAAAAAAAAAAAAAAAAAAAAAAAAAAAAAAAAAAAAAAAAAAAAAAAAAAAAAAAAAAAAAAAAAAAAAAAAAAAAAAAAAAAAAAAAAAAAAAAAAAAAAAAAAAAAAAAAAAAAAAAAAAAAAAAAAAAAAAAAAAAAAAAAAAAAAAAAAAAAAAAAAAAAAAAAAAAAAAAAAAAAAAAAAAAAAAAAAAAAAAAAAAAAAAAAAAAAAAAAAAAAAAAAAAAAAAAAAAAAAAAAAAAAAAAAAAAAAAAAAAAAAAAAAAAAAAAAAAAAAAAAAAAAAAAAAAAAAAAAAAAAAAAAAAAAAAAAAAAAAAAAAAAAAAAAAAAAAAAAAAAAAAAAAAAAAAAAAAAAAAAAAAAAAAAAAAAAAAAAAAAAAAAAAAAAAAAAAAAAAAAAAAAAAAAAAAAAAAAAAAAAAAAAAAAAAAAAAAAAAAAAAAAAAAAAAAAAAAAAAAAAAAAAAAAAAAAAAAAAAAAAAAAAAAAAAAAAAAAAAAAAAAAAAAAAAAAAAAAAAAAAAAAAAAAAAAAAAAAAAAAAAAAAAAAAAAAAAAAAAAAAAAAAAAAAAAAAAAAAAAAAAAAAAAAAAAAAAAAAAAAAAAAAAAAAAAAAAAAAAAAAAAAAAAAAAAAAAAAAAAAAAAAAAAAAAAAAAAAAAAAAAAAAAAAAAAAAAAAAAAAAAAAAAAAAAAAAAAAAAAAAAAAAAAAAAAAAAAAAAAAAAAAAAAAAAAAAAAAAAAAAAAAAAAAAAAAAAAAAAAAAAAAAAAAAAAAAAAAAAAAAAAAAAAAAAAAAAAAAAAAAAAAAAAAAAAAAAAAAAAAAAAAAAAAAAAAAAAAAAAAAAAAAAAAAAAAAAAAAAAAAAAAAAAAAAAAAAAAAAAAAAAAAAAAAAAAAAAAAAAAAAAAAAAAAAAAAAAAAAAAAAAAAAAAAAAAAAAAAAAAAAAAAAAAAAAAAAAAAAAAAAAAAAAAAAAAAAAAAAAAAAAAAAAAAAAAAAAAAAAAAAAAAAAAAAAAAAAAAAAAAAAAAAAAAAAAAAAAAAAAAAAAAAAAAAAAAAAAAAAAAAAAAAAAAAAAAAAAAAAAAAAAAAAAAAAAAAAAAAAAAAAAAAAAAAAAAAAAAAAAAAAAAAAAAAAAAAAAAAAAAAAAAAAAAAAAAAAAAAAAAAAAAAAAAAAAAAAAAAAAAAAAAAAAAAAAAAAAAAAAAAAAAAAAAAAAAAAAAAAAAAAAAAAAAAAAAAAAAAAAAAAAAAAAAAAAAAAAAAAAAAAAAAAAAAAAAAAAAAAAAAAAAAAAAAAAAAAAAAAAAAAAAAAAAAAAAAAAAAAAAAAAAAAAAAAAAAAAAAAAAAAAAAAAAAAAAAAAAAAAAAAAAAAAAAAAAAAAAAAAAAAAAAAAAAAAAAAAAAAAAAAAAAAAAAAAAAAAAAAAAAAAAAAAAAAAAAAAAAAAAAAAAAAAAAAAAAAAAAAAAAAAAAAAAAAAAAAAAAAAAAAAAAAAAAAAAAAAAAAAAAAAAAAAAAAAAAAAAAAAAAAAAAAAAAAAAAAAAAAAAAAAAAAAAAAAAAAAAAAAAAAAAAAAAAAAAAAAAAAAAAAAAAAAAAAAAAAAAAAAAAAAAAAAAAAAAAAAAAAAAAAAAAAAAAAAAAAAAAAAAAAAAAAAAAAAAAAAAAAAAAAAAAAAAAAAAAAAAAAAAAAAAAAAAAAAAAAAAAAAAAAAAAAAAAAAAAAAAAAAAAAAAAAAAAAAAAAAAAAAAAAAAAAAAAAAAAAAAAAAAAAAAAAAAAAAAAAAAAAAAAAAAAAAAAAAAAAAAAAAAAAAAAAAAAAAAAAAAAAAAAAAAAAAAAAAAAAAAAAAAAAAAAAAAAAAAAAAAAAAAAAAAAAAAAAAAAAAAAAAAAAAAAAAAAAAAAAAAAAAAAAAAAAAAAAAAAAAAAAAAAAAAAAAAAAAAAAAAAAAAAAAAAAAAAAAAAAAAAAAAAAAAAAAAAAAAAAAAAAAAAAAAAAAAAAAAAAAAAAAAAAAAAAAAAAAAAAAAAAAAAAAAAAAAAAAAAAAAAAAAAAAAAAAAAAAAAAAAAAAAAAAAAAAAAAAAAAAAAAAAAAAAAAAAAAAAAAAAAAAAAAAAAAAAAAAAAAAAAAAAAAAAAAAAAAAAAAAAAAAAAAAAAAAAAAAAAAAAAAAAAAAAAAAAAAAAAAAAAAAAAAAAAAAAAAAAAAAAAAAAAAAAAAAAAAAAAAAAAAAAAAAAAAAAAAAAAAAAAAAAAAAAAAAAAAAAAAAAAAAAAAAAAAAAAAAAAAAAAAAAAAAAAAAAAAAAAAAAAAAAAAAAAAAAAAAAAAAAAAAAAAAAAAAAAAAAAAAAAAAAAAAAAAAAAAAAAAAAAAAAAAAAAAAAAAAAAAAAAAAAAAAAAAAAAAAAAAAAAAAAAAAAAAAAAAAAAAAAAAAAAAAAAAAAAAAAAAAAAAAAAAAAAAAAAAAAAAAAAAAAAAAAAAAAAAAAAAAAAAAAAAAAAAAAAAAAAAAAAAAAAAAAAAAAAAAAAAAAAAAAAAAAAAAAAAAAAAAAAAAAAAAAAAAAAAAAAAAAAAAAAAAAAAAAAAAAAAAAAAAAAAAAAAAAAAAAAAAAAAAAAAAAAAAAAAAAAAAAAAAAAAAAAAAAAAAAAAAAAAAAAAAAAAAAAAAAAAAAAAAAAAAAAAAAAAAAAAAAAAAAAAAAAAAAAAAAAAAAAAAAAAAAAAAAAAAAAAAAAAAAAAAAAAAAAAAAAAAAAAAAAAAAAAAAAAAAAAAAAAAAAAAAAAAAAAAAAAAAAAAAAAAAAAAAAAAAAAAAAAAAAAAAAAAAAAAAAAAAAAAAAAAAAAAAAAAAAAAAAAAAAAAAAAAAAAAAAAAAAAAAAAAAAAAAAAAAAAAAAAAAAAAAAAAAAAAAAAAAAAAAAAAAAAAAAAAAAAAAAAAAAAAAAAAAAAAAAAAAAAAAAAAAAAAAAAAAAAAAAAAAAAAAAAAAAAAAAAAAAAAAAAAAAAAAAAAAAAAAAAAAAAAAAAAAAAAAAAAAAAAAAAAAAAAAAAAAAAAAAAAAAAAAAAAAAAAAAAAAAAAAAAAAAAAAAAAAAAAAAAAAAAAAAAAAAAAAAAAAAAAAAAAAAAAAAAAAAAAAAAAAAAAAAAAAAAAAAAAAAAAAAAAAAAAAAAAAAAAAAAAAAAAAAAAAAAAAAAAAAAAAAAAAAAAAAAAAAAAAAAAAAAAAAAAAAAAAAACAAAAAAAAAAAAAAAAAAAAAAAAAAAAAAAAAAAAAAAAAAAAAAAAAAAAAAAAAAAAAAAAAAAAAAAAAACTCTGGGGTCTGGGGAGTTAAAATTCCTGTCAGGTACAGAGGAATCTGACGATGATATCCTGGAAGGAAAGAAGAAAGGGTAGGTGTACATTGAATTTTTCATTGAAACACAAATCAACTAATACGGTTCAAAATCACAATTTTGGTGATATGCCTTATTAGTGCCTGTGTCCCCATCGGATTGTCAAAGTGATCTAATTTTGAACATGAATATATTGTGACATAACTATATTACATGTTGTCATCATAATGTTGCACTGGACCAAGATGTCAAAATGGCAAACAGGCTGTGATATACAGCAGCAAGAATCCATGCAGTAGCTTTTCTGCAGAAAACTACAATGAAGTTCTACTTTTAATGTCTGGATTCAAACAAAAAATGCGACATTTGATATGTTGTCTATCATGTGCAGGTAATTGCTAAAAAATGTAATTTCGAAATGAGGATACTGTTGCACTGTATCTATTGAATTATTTAATTTCTGAAGTAAGAAATCAAAGTTGAACGTAATACAAAAAATGAGAGTGATGTATAAAACACATTATTACCCTATAAATTTAAAGTTAAGTAATGTCATTGCTTATTCAATCTCCAATACTAGGAGGCCTTCTGCTCAGGCACTATTCCATCCATTGACAATACTTTAGTCAATAGTGCCCTCTCAACCAGGCCATATTAGATAAAAAAGATAACATGTAACTAGTTTTGGATTTTTAGCCTGAATACTTTTCCACTTAATTTCACTATTTAGAGTTATATATGGTTGTACTTTTCACAGTTAGTTTACACTATTTTTATCACTTGGTCTCTTTTCAATGTGAATGAGTGTTTCATAAAACAGTTATTGCACTAAAATGGCAGACAAGGTTGGTGGTCACCCCATTTTTGGTCCATATGTCTGTCAGTAATTCTTGGTCAATATAAGTCTTCCTTTATGTAAAGGGAAAATGAAAATCCAAGAACACAAGAATGTGATACAATTTATTATGCATCTGGCAAGACTTCATGATACCAATACAGATTTGTCAATAGGTTTTGATGACTAGATACTAGAAATAAATGCGGTCAGTGTTGGGATGTGAATGGAGGATGGGGATTGGGAAAGGATGCTGTGCATGTTCATGGATACACAGCATTTGGCTAATAAGCTAAGAACCTAAATTCATTTTTATGTAGATCTTGTTAAAAAGATCTCAATTACATGGATAAGTAATAAAAACTGCCACTTAGTATTCTAAGGGATTTTCAACTTTTGTGTTTTGCGCATTCTGACTTCAGTGTCATACTTCAAAGGAAATATTTTGTATTACATATAAGTGGATGATTTTGTCACATTTCTTGCCTCTACATGTACAAAATCGAGTGAACAGGTGTATATTTGGTTTTCAACATTATGATTGGGTTGGTTTATATTTAGGATATGGGTAACATGGTGGTTAAGCCATTTACCTGTCACCTAACCAGCTAGGGTATGATCCCTGAGATGGACATGAAAAGGTCAGAGGTCACCTACCTGATTTCGTGGGTTTTCTCTGATCACTCCTGTTTTCTTCTGCTTTCTTGTGCTTTCTTGACCATCGAACATATTACGCTTATTAACATAATTGTTTTGCAATTAATGTAAAATAAATCAAGTTTATTATCAGTATTTGAAAAATCTTCCATTGTGTAATAGGTATACATGTTCAATATGATTATAGCCATACAGCTTTTCAGAAGCCCTTAGCACATATTGATTTAATTTTTGCATCATTTTACACACCGTCCTTTCACCAATACTATTTTATTCTGCCTGTCATTCTCCCATCAAAGGTTGACTAACAATTATTCACAGATGTTCAAAGCACTTTACCTGACATTTTTACAGTATTTCCTCGTCATTGTCACTTTGTTTCAGTCTAACCCCTTTGTTTCTTAAAAGTTGACATTTTATGTGTTTTTAATTATTAAAAACTTGTTAGTTTATTGTTAATAATTCAATTTTTCTGCTTTAGTGATTTTTCTTTTTTCTTTGGTTTTGATGTTTTTGTAGTAATTTCCACATAGCTATATGGGAGTTTATGCTCATCAATTATCAATAGAAAATGAGTGGCTAAAATTGACACATTTGTCTCTGCACTTTAACTTTACTGAATGATTACAGCTGCTCGAGAAAAGTCTATGTGGGTGTAGCTTGCCCTAACCAATCATAATTTGTAATTCATCCTGACCCAATCATATTTTGTATGCCATTGAAAATTAACAGAATAACTAGACATGTATAAAATCAAATCAAACGGTTCATTTCATATGGCACAAAATAGTCCTATCACTACAACCTTCATATGCAACTTAAGTTTGCTTCATAAATCATCTTTGGTATAATCTTCAAACTCTACTATTGTCTAAACAGATAGAAACATATCCTTACATGAATATAAAAGTGAAAGTGACAATGGAGGAATTGTTTTTACTATTCTAACATCCTACCACTAGCCCTCAACCTTTTGGCTCCAAGCTTGTTGTCAATGTAAGATGTACAGTAGACAGGTACTGGCAGTAGGTATATGATTTTTCTTCAAGAAATCCGGCTTATCGCCAATAATATATGTATGTTTGCATATCCTTGATTGATTGTTGCTGCTAATAAGATATACAACCTGTCTATAACGTCTACCTGAAATTGGTCATTTGATATCACAATAGAGAGATCTTATTAAAGCAACACTATACGTAACTATCAACAAAATGTCAAGTTAGATTCGACTCCGATATTGTTAGAATTTGTAGATATGGTTGAAATTGAGTTATATCAAAGAATATTTCTACTGATTTCTTAATAACTTTGGTACAGCAGTTGTTGAAAGTCGATACTTGTAAACATGCCTTCATTTTAAACTGGTCGCCATAGAAGTTATGATTATTGCTGAATGGAAGTCGGAAAGTTCATGACCCGTTCTCAGAAGAGTTCGGACAGACGTTACGTAGTTCTCGGCAACGACGTTACAATTTCAGCTAACTTCAGTTTGTTTGACTGAATGGGACCTACCTAGCGATGCTCAATATTTATTTGATTTTTTTTTATATTCATTATCGCTCATCTTGACTTCAATGAAGTCCTGTCTCTGCATGATTTACAATAGGATATTTTTTCAACATTTTTTTTAAATCAAGAAAAAATAAGACACATACGTATATTGGGACTTAATTACATGGTCGTTTTATGTTCGTGATTGTCTAAGACATGTTTTACTGATAATACTTTCATATCTTATTAATTTTTTGTGCTATAGTAGTGCCTATGTGTACTCAGCATTTCTCTTTTATTGCAATTTGCTGCTTTTTAGGGAAAAAATCATTCTGTAGTCGTTAGTGTTTTAGTGTATACGGTCTTAAACTGGTCATGGATCAGTGCTTCGATCGGAGTGAATAAAGTGTGGAATGAATATGGAGTGAATAAAGTGTGGAATGAATAGATTTATAGATTGATCAAAGATAATATATAATTAATTATTAATCTGTTTATAACTCCTTGGTAGATCTAAAGAAGATTAAGCTGAACCCTGGGTGCTGTTCTATTTTGTGAAAACATATTTTACTACTGGCGACCATAGGTATCCTCCACAGTTGGATACACTTTGCTGCACACACACTGTGACACATGGTTTTAATCTACATAGGTACCTGTGGAAATACTAAACATCTCCAAGAACAGTTTATATTTCCTGAGGGAGAAGATGGCACTATTTTATGAAGACTTTATTGCCTTTTATGCCATACCTACCTGGTTCTTCTCGTTAATTTATAACATGTATATCTCTGTTTGATCTCAGTTGTTAATTTCATGGCCTGGACAAATTATTCAACCATTCTTCTTGGATTTCTGACAAAACATGCAAAAATATTCATGAAAATAAAATTATGTTTTCAAAATTGAATGTTCAATATAAGGTTATCGAGAAATTAAATCCTTTGTTAAAAAAAAGGTATTACCTGTAAAAATTTAGCAAGCGCACATGGTATGATTTCAATATTGATTTTAATTTCTCAATTATCTACCAGGAAGCTAAATTATTTCATTGCATAATTTAAAAAATAAAAACGAAAACAAAAAAAAACCCATCTTTTCTGATGAAGGCTTTCATTTTCAGTCCTTTAGGTTTACTAGTAAGACCCTGTTTAAACTAGTGATATTTTGTATGCAGATATATCACTTCTTAGGTGTACTTGAACATAACTAAGTCAATAAATCTAGTATAATAACTTTAGAAGGCCTTTCTGAGATTAATAAAAACTTTGCCTATAATCTTTACAATGAGAAATGTTTTTGAACCACTTCTACGTAATATTGATGGAAATTACAGTTTTATTTGGGAGAAGGAAGGACTTATGAAGACCAAAACTATGCTAGGACACTTGTTAGCTCACCTGGTCCGAAGGACCGAGGTGAGCTTATGGGATACTGCAGCGTCCGGCATCCGGCGTCCGTCAACAATCGACTTCTTCTCCATAACCACTGGTCGGATTTCAACAAAATTTGACTGGTAGTATCCTTATGGGCTACTAACTGAAAATTGTACAAATGATGGGGCTGATCCCCCGGGGGCCTGAGGGGCGGGGCCAAAACGGGTCAATTTGGCTATTTCCATATAAACGACTTCTTCTCTGAACCAAGCATGGGATAGCACCCATAATGCAATGGTAGCATCCTTATAGGGTGGGGATTCAAAATTGTACAAATGATGGGGCTGACCCCCCGGGGGCCTGAGGGGCGGGGTCAAATGGGGTCAATTTGGCTATTTCCATAAAAACGACTTCTTCTCTGAAACTAAGCAAGAGATAGCACTCATAATGCAATGGTAGTATCGTTATAGGGTGGGGATTCAAAATTGTACAAATGATGGGGCTGACCCCCGGGGGGCCTGAGGGGCGGGGCCAAAAGGGGTCAATTTGGCTATTTCCATATAAACGACTTCTTCTCTGAAACTAAGCATGGTATAGCACACATAATGCAATGGTAGCATCCTTATAGGGTGGGGATTCAAAATTTTGCAAATGATAGGGCTGACCCCGCCGGGGGCTTCAGGGGCGGGGTCAAAAGGAGTCAATTTGGCTTTTTCCATATAAATGACTTCTTCTCTGCAACTAAGCGTGGTATAGCACCCATAATGCAATGGTAGCATCCTTATAGGGTGGGGATTCCAAATTGTGCAAATGATGGGGCTGACCCCCTGGGGGCCTGAGGGGCGGGGTCAGAAGGGGTCAATTTGGCTATTTCCATATAAATGACTTCTTCTCTGCAACTAAGCATGGTATAGCACCCATAATGCAATGGTAGCATCCTTATAGGGTGGGGATTCCAGATTGTGCAAATGATAGGGCTGATGCCCGGGGGCCTGAGGGGCAGGGTCTAAAGTGGTCAATTTCCATATAAATGACTTTTTCTCTGCAACTTAACATGGGATTACGCTCATAATGCAATGGTTACATCCTTATAGGGTTTGGATTCAAAATTTTGCAAATGATGGGGGTGACCCCCCGGGGGCCTGAAGGGTGGGGTCAAAAGGGGTTAATTTAGCTATTTCCATATAAACGACTTCTTCTCTGCAACTAAGAATGGAAGAGCACTTATAATGCAATGGTAGCATCTTTATAGGTTTGGGATTTGAATTGTACAAATGATAGGGCTGACCCCCGGGGCCTTAGACGGCAATAGATGCGAGGTCAAAAAGGTCAATTAGGCTACTACTTTCATATAAATTACTTTGTCTCTGAACCTATGTATTGGATAGCATATTTGTATGGTATCAATAGCATCATTGTATAGCTGTGATTCAAAATTAAACTTTGGGAGTCAATTTTGCTTATTTTTCTAATTGTCAGAGTCTTGTGATAATTACTAACAAAAAACCAGGTGAGTGATACAGGCCCTCTGGGCCTCTTGTTACTTAATTTAATTTCTATATTGTTTATACTAATAGGGGATAAATAGAATCTTACATGGGTCTGTCAAGTGGACAGGAATTTCTCTTACTCCAGACAGGGATATCCACAGTTTTACCGGTGTTAGATTTTTCTATCTCACCCTAGGGTAAAGACAAGCTACACGAGATCTTCGCACATGCCCAACAATGGTATGACATCACGACAACAGTATCATGACGTTGCGGTAATAGTATCATAACGTCACGACAACAATGAAATGACTTCACAAATACGGTGACTCATTGGTGTCACGTCATCCTCGCTTGCATATATAAGTGACATGTTTATTAGAGACGCAAAGTGATGCACAGGGTAAGAGAAAAAGAATCATTCACCCTCTTTGGGATAAGACAGGAGATCTCAACCCTCTGGATAAGATTCTTAAGCTGTCAAACACTTGGCAAAGCCTCATGTTTCATGATTCTATTAATCTTAACCCGAGTGAAAGATTTTGGTCGGTCAACCGAAGGCTTGCCAAGGGTAGATGGCCAAAACTTTCACAAGGGTTAAGATATTCCTGTGCACTTAACAGACCCATGTTTGATTCTTTTTCTCTCATACTTATTAGAAAAAATATGAAATTTCAGTTGCTTCCCAGCTTATTTATTACGCCATTATCACAGGAACATTGTTTTGCGTCAAAATTGATGACATCATCAACAATGTACATCACTGTTACGCAGCATGTATTGAGGACGCTTCGTTATTTCTAGCGCATGTGAGCTGTCTTACACCACTCTGTGTGTAAGATAGAGTTATCTTTTCCTTAGCAACTACAGGATATTCTTGTGAAGTATGGGAGAAAATATCCTCCTTTCACTTGTACACTACTAACATCCTCCCCTTTTGCTTCACAAAGCAAAAACATCTTGTTCAAAAAGACAATTGCCGTCTCTGTTCTTCAAAAAATAAAAATTTCTTTATCTTCTACATTAAACAGTTCTAGGGATTCATACAACCATTGAATTGTTGGATATCTTCTGCTTGTCTGAGCGAGTTAGATGACCCTTACATTTGTTACATCGTTACAATAAATGGCTAATTGACAACAATTTTATGAAATTATCTTGTCGCATCTGTGAAATCCTTTTGTAAATTTCCTGTGGTCAATGAGGTGTGACATGGAGGATTATCCTAAATCCCCACATAAAGATTCGTAACCACCAGCTGTACAATGGAGTTATACTACATATGGTTGATAGGGCTTCCTGTACAACTGGTTTGTCTGTCATCTCTCAAGCTTGTATACTATCATCTCCTTTCATCGTCTTTGTCATCTATATCGTCTACTGTTATCTCGTCCACCTCTTTTATTGTCATTTTTCTTTTACAACTGAATCATCTACCAATATTCATAATATAAAGATATGGATATTTGTTAGCTGTTTATTTTGATATTTTCCTATAGATTCAGCATGTCTAAGAAGTTAGCTATAAGGATGGTTGGATTAAACAATAAAATACTATTGCCTATTTACTGTGTAGGAGAAGCCCCCTGCCCCACTCCATGCCCCACCAACCTTATCCTGTCGGATGCGTTACTGTATAGAATACAGGTCTGAGTATGTGTACATCCTTAAGGCTTATTTCTCCCAATAAGACCTCCTCCACCTCCTAACACTCTGATTCTGAGTGATCGCTATTTAAAGATTGCATTAGACAGTTATTTTAATAAAAACGGATGAATTGTTGTCTTTTAATTTTTCCTCCTGAAATTTATTCAAATGATTTAGTTTTCTGAAAGGATAAGGTTGTGTATGTTGGATAGCAAACTTAAGGTAGTTTGGTAACCAATGGTAACCAAGTAATTTATGATTCTATCAGAAGATGTAATAAATATTTAGATAGGCAGTACAATAATTACATAGTCAATACAATAATTATCTGATAGCCAATGTAGTTAGTAATACATTACACTAGTAATACATGTAATGATACACTTTCTCTTTGATATAATATTTAAACTGTATACACTATCTCCATATAGAAAAGAACGGATTCGAATTCTGTCAGAAGTTGCTGATTTAGACATTATCATTATGTAAGGGTTAGATGTAGTTGTCGCTGAGAATCAACAGTGACAAAGAGTTGTGGTACTAATTACCATAACAATAGTTGACAAAGGTAGTGAGTTAGTACAACGTACTTTGTCACATCAGTTAAAGCTACCCAACGGTGGAAAAGTCATCAAACTTTCATTATGATATCCTGTTTTCTGTGAATGGTGTGATAGATCAAACTCAACTGTATAGTCTTTATTGTCCATTAGGTAGATATTATCTTTTTTTGTTGATTTTTATGACACATGGTTGTTGAAAGAAAATATCTAATATTATGGTAGGCCTACTACAAAGTTAAATGATAAATGTATATCTAGATATTTGGAATATAGATACTTTTATATATGCACATATTTCTAAACCAAATTCAAGTTTCAAAATTATTTTTCTGGGGATTTTTCAGTCAGTTTGTTTCTAAGGACATTTCAGTCAGTTTGTTTCTAAGGACTTTGTTTCTAAGGACATTTCAGTCAGTTTGTTTCTAAGGACATTTCAGTTAGTTTGTTTCTAAGGACATTTCAGTTAGTTTGTTTCTAAGGACATTTCATTCAGTTTGTTTCTAAGGACATTTCATTCAGTTTGTTTCTAAGGACATTTCATTCAGTTTGTTTCTAAGGACATTTCAGTCAGTCTGATTCTAAGGACATTTCAGTCAGTTGCGAAGAGATGATTTTGTAGTAATATAGTTGCTGCATGACTCAATTGAGTAGATCATTGGTAACCTATTCAGTCTTGAAAGGCATATTTTCTTGCCTGTTACAAATTTTCATCCAACTTCATATTCACAGTAGTAGTAATATAGGCTCTTGTACTTCTATGGAGAATCGTTGTTGCATTGGACTTTTTGTCTTGAGCTACGTGGCCCTGAATTTTCAAAACAAAAACTACTGCCTTAATAAATCTGTTTCTGACAAGGTTTGTTTCAAGGAATGGTGATTATGTAGTAGCTCAGTTGATAAAGTGTGTGTCTATATAGCTAGACACTAGAGGGCCCTAGTTTCAATTCTGGTCCGTCTGTATACTTTTCCCTTTCTGTTGCATAATTGGTAAATTTTGAATCAGGGTGAAGTTACACATAAGAAATGGAATCCTCCTTGGTCAGACTTGTAATGGGGAAGAAGTTGCGTTAGTCTTACATTAAATAGCAGTTTCTTACAATAACAAATTATCACGATATCACTGACGGAGGCAAGCCACTTGTCAACTAGTGATCAAATGGGATTGATCCGTTGCTATGACAACAGTGATCAGTCTGTGTTCATCGGTAGATATTCTCCCAGAGAGAACTCTTTGTCTTATCATCGTTCGATGAAGGTTCAATTCTGGTCCGTCTGTATAATTTTCCCTTTCTGTTGCATAATTGTTAAATTTTGAATCAGGGTGAAGTTACACATAAGAAATGGAATCCTCCTTGGTCAGACTTGTAATGGGGAAGAAGTTGTGTTAGTGTTACATTAAATAGCAGTTTCTTACAATAACAAATTATCACGATATCACTGACGGAGACAAGCCACTTGTCAACTAGTGATCAAAGGGATTGATCCGTTGCTATGACAACAGGTGATCAGTCTGTGTTCATCGGTAGATATTCTCCAGAGAGAAACTCTTTGTCTTATCATTACATCTCATCCCCGTGGAGGATTCCTTCATTTGATCTTTCATCATTAGCTTTTTGTATATCAGCTGTATGATGACAGATTTTTGTACAAGAAAGTTCAAATTGGATTATGTACGTTAAAAAAAGGAAAAGTAAGAAAAAATTCAACAATTATCAAAGAAGATAACAGTTTGTGAGTGACATGTTATCACATACTGTTAAAGAGATATATGTGAAATTAAAGTGACCTTGTCTGTCCTTCAAGGTCCTAGAAGTAGATTAGTGATAGAATTTTTAACAATGTCTTTCTGATTTTACAAGTATTTAAATCTAATAGGTAGCCATCAGCATTGGTAATATTAATTGATAGTATTAGTGTAAGTGGAGGCTAAAAACCAGTTGTTGTATACAGGTGGATGTTAGTTATATACAGGTGGATGTTAGTTATATACAGGTGGATGTTAGTTATATACAGGTGGATGTTAGTTATATACAGGTGGATGTTAGTTATATACAGGTGGATGTTAGTTATATACAGGTGGATGTTAGTTATATACAGGTGGATGTTAGTTATATACAGGTGGATGTTAGTTATATACAGGTGGATGTTAGTTATATACAGGTGGATGTTAGTTATATACAGGTGGATGTTAGTTATATACAGGTGGATGTTAGTTATATACAGGTGGATGTTAGTTATATACAGGTGGATGTTAGTTATATACAGGTGGATGTTAGTTATATACAGGTGGATGTTAGTTATATATACAGGTGGATGTTAGTATATACAGGTAGTTAGTTATATACAGGTGGATATTAGATATATACAGGTGGATGTTAGATATATACAGGTGGATGTTAGTTATATACAGGTGGATGTTAGTTATATACAGGTGGATGTTAGTTATATACAGGTGATCATTAGAGTAATTTAACTTTAGAGCTTTTCACTGGACATTGATTGTGATTAAAGCTTCCAACATTGTCGGAGAATAACAGTAACAGTAACCAATCTCACCTTCCAACAATGTCGGAGAATTACAGTAACAGTAAGATTAACCAATCTCACCTTCCACCAATGTCGGAGAATAACAGTAAGATTAACCAATCTCACCTTCCAACAATGTCTGAGAATAACAGTAAGATTAACCAATCTCACCTTCCAACAATGTCGGAGAATAACAGTAAGATTAACCAATCTCACCTTCCAACAATGTCGGAGAATAACAGTAAGATTAACCAATCTCACCTTCCAACAATGTCTGAGAATAACAGTAAGATTAACCAATCTCACCTTCCAACAATGTCGGAGAATAACAGTAAGATTAACCAATCTCACCTTCCAACAATGTCGGAGAATAACAGTAAGATTAACCAATCTCACCTTCCAACAATGTCTGAGAATAACAGTAAGATTAACCAATCTCACCTTCCAACAATGTCGGAGAATAACAGTAAGATTAACCAATCTCACCTTCCAACAATGTCGGAGAATAACAGTAAGATTAACCAATCTCACCTTCCAACAATGTCGGAGAATAACAGTAAGATTAACCAATCTCACCTTCCAACAATGTCTGAGAATAACAGTAAGATTAACCAATCTCACCTTCCAACAATGTCTGAGAATAACAGTAAGATTAACCAATCTCACCTTCCAACAATGTCTGAGAATAACAGTAAGATTAACCAATCTCACCTTCCAACAATGTCGGAGAATAACAGTAAGATTAACCAATCTCACCTTCCAACAATGTCGGAGAATAACAGTAAGATTAACCAATCTCACCTTCCAACAATGTCGGAGAATAACAGTAAGATTAACCAATCTCACCTTCCAACAATGTCTGAGAATAACAGTAAGATTAACCAATCTCACCTTCCAACAATGTCGGAGAATAACAGTAAGATTAACCAATCTCACCTTCCAACAATGTCGGAGAATAACAGTAAGATTAACCAATCTCACCTTCCAACAATGTCTGAGAATAACAGTAAGATTAACCAATCTCACCTTCCAACAATGTCTGAGAATAACAGTAAGATTAACCAATCTCACCTTCCAACAATGTCTGAGAATAACAGTAAGATTAACCAATCTCACCTTCCAACAATGTCGGAGAATAACAGTAAGATTAACCAATCTCACCTTCCAACAATGTCTGAGAATAACAGTAAGATTAACCAATCTCACCTTCCAACAATGTCTGAGAATAACAGTAAGATTAACCAATCTCACCTTCCAACAATGTCGCAGAATAACAGTAAGATTAACCAATCTCACCTTCCAACAATGTCTGAGAATAACAGTAAGATTAACCAATCTCACCTTCAACTCCTTCTTCATGAAACTAGTTCAACAAAGCTGAAACAAGGATCAAATTAATTCCGTAATATTTTTTTGTATGTTTCAGGAAAAATGGTAAAAAGAAGAGAGGTTCTAAAGATAATGTGATGAGTGATACTGCATCTGTGGACAGTAGAGCCAGTAAAGGTAGCAAAGGTAGTCGGAATGGCACCAAGAAGCCACCGGTAGTACCCGACGAGTCGACAGCGTGAACTTTGTTGTCCACGACCCCCAAAGTGCTGTGATATTTTTGTTATTATAAATTGTGCCACATAACGACTTTAAGACTGAACTTTGATTCAGATCAAGGCCAAAAATTGTTTGTGGTTAAAATCAACATGTTTTTTAAAAGTTAATTGATGTTGATGAATTGATTAATTTATAATTCCAGTAGAGAAAATGCATTTAGAAGTGTTGGAGCTGAATTTTCAATTCATACCTGCATAATTTTGATTGCCAGTTTGTTACAGTTCTACGGTAGGTTAACTAACCATGTATCAGATCTGAATTAGGATTTGTTTAATCAGGTGATTTTCTGCTAGGATAATAATATCTTCCTACTTATATTTTCACAGGAATGTTTTTGTACCTGATTTCAATATTTTCCAGGTTTTATATCAAAAGAACAGCAGTACATGTGTGTACCTTTGTAATTCTGATGTAGAATGGTGCTCGCTAGAATGAACATATGAAAAAAATATACATTTCTATATTTTCATTTATGAAATTTGATAAAAATCATGAACTCTCTCAATGTTCATCCATCCATGTTAAGTTTTTTTTTTATCCTAAATGTGATAAACAACCGTCCATTATTTTATGTGATTATATGACATTCAGCATTTTTCTGATAGTGATTGAAAACTAGAAATGAAATGAAATCTCAAATTTGGCCAATGTGTAGATTTGTTATTTATAAGTACATTAATTTACCTTGACTTACAAAATGATACGATATTTTTGAAACAGACCTGTGTCTGTGCCATCCAAGTTATTAAAAGGGAGACAACTGTATTATTTAAAAAGTTTCATATTGCAGTATTTCATAATATCTATGCTGAATACTGGAAACCAACATTCTTTTACAGCTACTAAATTTAATGATTTATATTCCAAACAAGTTGATGAAGATAAATTACAGTAAATTTGAAAATTATATGCAAATATATATATCAATAAAAACGAGGTTTACCTGCGTTCACTGAAATAAACATTCACAAATTTTGTAAATTCGCGTAATTTGTATATAGCATGTGAAAGAAAGTGAGTTAACATTATGCTGATAAAAAATTACTTCAAGGTTTACTCTTATTTTATTTCCTGAAATAAGATCATTATGTCAGTAAATTTTATTCAGAATCTCGTCCCCTTATATATATATACAGTATATGTATTAGTAATAGAAATATGGATTTATGTATTATAATGTAATTATGGTATTGCTTGACCCTATTGGTTAATATGAACTTTTGCTACAAACATCTAGCATAATTAATTTCTAGCATATTTCTTCAACTAATTAATATAAGCTGTTTTACTAGCCTGTGGCTTTCTAAAATCTCTTTTCTTTTCTTTTGTTTTGCTGAACAATAAATTTCCCATATATCTTGTTCAGCTTATGAATTAAGTCACACTTGGTTTAAATCCCAACCTTCTTGATTTTATCCTTGAAAAAATAGTTTTACAGTTGATGGTGTTCAGTTAAAATCGCCATTCAAGTCTCTTTTTCCAGATCCTTTAGGGTACTTTCAAAACAGGTGGTATGTGGGCAAGCTAGCCTTCATTAACAAGGTAATTAGTCAAAGTTGAGGAGTTGTAGACATTGGAGCTTTTTATTTTTGTCTTCCAAATTTTGTTGGACTTGATGACCTCAAAATCTTATTACATACTCCGTAGTATCAAATATACATTGTCTTTGGAACATTGAGGCCATAAAAAGTTAGGTTTTATGAAAATGTGCAGAATTCTTGACGCCTTCTACATGATATATTAACGTTCTGCTACTCTCATTTCATGGTCTAACAGTTCATCTACTGTTTTCAACACCCTAAAATCATAGCTTCATCCCCAAACCCCATAAACTCAACATATTTAATAAAACATCAAAAGGAAACCTAGTTCCAGTTGTATGCTTCCCGAATTAAAGACATGAATTATAAGTGAGTTTATCATAGAATATACCTAGAAAACCAATACCACACACTGAAAGTCCCTTGTCAAATAAAAAAATACCTTGAAATTGGAAGATGACAATACATGTGACATGCATTATTTAGGCCATATTTAGGCAGAGTCAAGCAAGCATGCAGTCAATTAGCAGACAGGCATAAACGGAGATAGCTGGCGTTTTATTATAGCTAGTTTCCATTAGTACAACGACAATACGATGAATTATATTGTTACTACAAATTTATGTCTTTGAGTTGTCAGTAACATGTTTTAGATGTGTTAAACGTAATTTGATTTGTACAAATGTGAACGGTCGGTTATGTATTGTTACAATTTTAGTATTTGCTTGGTCACCTTAATTGGACATTACCAGTTCTCCCCACAATACACTGTATCCTATAGGTCTGAACATTATCATACATAATTTTCTGTTATTGTTTTACTTCATCGGAGAAGGCCATAACAGGAACATATTACTTGATCTATCAAATCAGGAGTGGTAATCATTTTGACTCGTTTGAAGATGGGTTTCAAAGTAGTGTATTCTGACAGATGTGTCTGGTTAGATTTCTACCGTCCTCTCTTGACAACCTGTTTGTATCTGTCCCTTCTGCTAGTCAAATGTATAAAGTTATATGTTTTTAGCTACGTACATGAAATAGGTGTATATAGTGTAACACATGCTCGTCCTTTCATGTTGCATCCCATCCCAATTTTATAAAGATGGCGGTATTATGTCGTACATAAAATTCATAGTATTTTTCTTTTCTCCATTGATTTTTTCCGTTTTTCTTTGTCAGAAACATGTCTTCATATGATTTCAATAGTATAATGTACAAAATCTCAAAAAAAAAAATGATCAAAATAATAAAAGTGTGCAGAGTTAAATCAATTTTGCAGTTAACAAAGTTAACAAAGGCCTATTGGTATTGATATATAGTATTTTGTGTAAAACTCATGGAGTGGTCAGCTACAAATCATTTTCAATTTAATTTTGTAACTTTGATTATATAAAACCTTTGTTCTTCTTGATTAATTAAATGTTTTTAATTGAGATAAAATGAAATTCCATATCAAGTTAGCCAATCTATGCAAATGTTGGAAGACATCAAATGGATGCCTTGCACATTCAGACAATATTAGGTATTAGCCTCTGATATTCTATACTGCTTTTCAGCCATAGATAAAATCTGTACCAGTTACATTGGCTATTTGTCTGTTCCATTTGATGAGCTCAGACCATTAAGGGAGAATTCTCGGATGTAGTTGTTGACAGTTGCTCCTGTGATTTTCAGCCGAGTTAATTTTTTTCCGACAAGATTAGCTTTTGTAAATATTTGCACATACATCCCTAAAAAGCATCCTTCAATTGAAAATATAAAATTGAAGACCCCCCCTCTTTTTTCCACTCCCATTTCATCTCTCAGTGTAAAGACCCTGCCCACCCCTGACAACTCCATTGGTATAGCCCTAATCAATGAATAGCAGGATCCACTCTGGCTGTTGGGGTTAATAGTACATTAACTACAATGGTTGACCAGTGGGTTGCATTTCCTGTGTGATAAAATGCCAAGAGATAAAATGACGGTATCAATATGAATGACAGAGTTGGCTGTATTTGTATTGTTGTATAGTTAGGACGTTAGCTATTAATTATTCATCGTGAGTGGGGCAGTATCGGGTTGACATCGCTGGTCACTGTCAGAGACTGGGATTCCATCTCTCAATTAATTTGTCATCCAAATCGAAACACCCATTTCAATTTATTCGGGGTTTTTTTCCAATTATATTTGAAATTGATACATCATTATTTTATTGGATGAAAAAAATATTCTATATTAATAATTAGGTCACGATATATGCTTTTCTCTGCTCCCATTCGAAAATCAGAAGAATTCTGATTATTTTAATCTAAATCCTTCACACAAATTATGAGTAGAAAATTCCAATATAGATAATAAACATACCCAGTTATAAAGATATTTTATGATTAGAGATATACATCGTACCTGTCTTAAATGATTCAATTTCCCTTAAGCTCATTGTTTACTATTGAAAATGGAATGTTCCCAAAAGTGGATGCTTTTATGTATTCCAGTTACGACTTTTTTGTAGAACAGAAAGATATGTCCATTTTTCTAACCTTATTTTTCTATTATTATGTAATTTTGTCATTTTTTAACTGGGAAAAAAAACCAAAATGAAAGTACAGTGTAATACTATTGCATTTAAAAGGCCGAATCTATACATTAAAATACAGGTGGTATATTATGGCAAATCCAGAAAACATTATTTTAACCTTTTGTTATAATTCTATTGTATTGTAATTATTCTCCTCCACAGACTAATTGTCTTCAGTTTAATATGGAACAAGATACCATGGTATTGTTTCAACATTAATGTTAAAAGTGGAAATTGATCGAGAGATGTTGATGTATTTGGTGTGAAGTTTTGTGCTAATGTCAGCAGGCAGTATCTATTACTATTGTCTCATTGTTATCTGGATTACCAACGACGACGGTACTCTTCATTTCATTTATAGATACTTCATACTTGCATATCTATTTTATGTATCATGAAATGAGGGAGAAGGGATGGTACTCAGAGAGAGGGGGCATATTCTTACTGATATTTCTAGTTTTGATAGAAGACAAATTTACTAAAAAGGAAAATAAAATCTCCAAGTAAAAGGAAAATAAAATCTCCAAGTTATATCTATTTTCTATTTCGAATAGAAAGTGAAAAAAATGAAATGGGTGAAAAGTAAAGATTTCTTCATCACCTGTTTGCCAATTAAAGATCCTTTCATGTGATGTCAACCATGCATGGATGGGTTACATGTTGCGCTTCACTGACATTTGTTCATTTCCTCCGTCCTCAGAATGACACACTTTAATTGAGAGTTGTGTCCCCATGAAATATTAAGTGTTGACCAGAGATTATAATCTAGGTGGCGTACCTGTCGGGCGTACCTATCGGGCGTACCTGTTTTGTATTACCCACCTGTTTGAGTTTCGGTCATGGGTCAGTGAACCAACCCCCTCTAGGCAATATGAATATTTGAAAGAGTATTGTTTTTGTGGCAGTTTTTATCGTATTTGTTTCTTAATAGCTAAGACCAATAAGTGAAAAGGCGTAAATATTTAAATGGCCTCGGTGTACTTAGAGCATTATCAAAAATAACTGTGAATTTTTTAGAGTTTGTGATTGTTTAATATCTCTTTAAGTTTCAAAGTTTTATATTGTTTCAATACATTAATAGCAGTTCCAAGAGAATCCGTCCAAAATGATAAAATATCTGAAGCAGTCAAATCCAAATATGGATTGCTGCACTTATACATGTACGTAGTATAGGTGTATGTACACTTCTAGTTCACTGTGAAAGTAGCTGGGATATCAAAACATTTGACAGGCATACATTTTAGATTTCTGTTAAGAATTCTCATTAAACAGAATCATGAGATTGTTACTAATAAGTATAAGAAATTTACACTAGATGCATTGTATATTATGTTCATTATATCATATTTGTAAGTTATTGCAGTAAAGAAAACATTTGCTTCCATTCTTTTATACCATATTTATTCCAATAAATGCTTGTAGGTGTTCATGTGTTGTCGCGGTAATGTTTCCCTTTTTCATGTCTTGAAATTGTCATTGGAAATGTCAATTATCCATATTACAAAGAAATCCCAAGTTCAAATCAAAAGAAAATCGGTTCTGAACTCATTTGTTGAATAATGTTTCAAAAATGAACCAACAACACATATGGCTGCATATATCTGATCTGGTATGTTAATTTCCATAGCAAACTTCTGAATCTGAAATTTTGCGTTCTCTCCGAAACAAGTTTCACACCCCGGGGGCATCTATTGGAATAAATACAAGTGTTCCATTTTCATATTCCATATTTTTTAATATTTGTTATTGTTATGTAAAGTAATGGATATATATTTTACATATTTGTATATTTGTCTTTATACTTTATTTATTTATGAACATTACCATCAGATATTCTCAGCATTAATCAACATGTACATATATTCAGACTTTGTTTTGCACAACATTTGTAAATACTCCTTTGTACATTTGTATATTATAGCTCATGTATATAAGTATATCAGCGCCCTGTAGATAGATTTGTAAATAATTTTTTAGTTGGAAGCTTAGTGCTCATTTTGTACAAGAGTCCAATGTAATTGCAAGTATAGATTTATAATAATTTTTAAATAAAATGATAATCAAACGATTTTTAAATGCGTTTATTCATTCATTTATTTTGATAGGTCATCTGACAAAGTCTCATGTACCCTATACTTACTACATTGATGCTTTCAACCAAGTGGTTAAGATACCTCAACATATTACCATATGCCTTCCACCTCTGGGCTGCGAGTTTGAATCTCATGTGGGGCAGTTGCCAGGTATTGACCACTGGTTTTTCTCCGGGAACTCAAGCTTTCGATCCTCCATCAACAAACCTTCCATGTCCTTACATGATCTTGGCTGTTAATAGGACGTTAAACTAATAAAACCCACAACCTAAATCAAGGAGGATTTAAATTTTGCTATAATGGCCTACAAGTTAATTTCCGCAAACTTAAAATTCCTGCAAATAAAATCAAAAAACAACAAGAAAGATGATGTTTCTGGCTTATTACTCTTGTCGAGTGACAATATGGTAACAATTATCTATGAACTTCATGTAGTATCAAAGAGAAAATTGTGAAATTCTCTCCTCACAATCCTAAATAACTATATCTCCTTTTGTCAGTTGTCCTGCTTGGTCCATTCATGGGAAATTAAGAGAGGATCTGTTTCAAGATGTCTCCTCTAGAAATACTGAATCAGTTTAAATGAAATGCTTTTAGCAAATTTTTGGGCACCAAACTTAAACAGGATTTTCCTACATCATTTGATGATAATACAAAAGCTGTCTTATTTCTCATCAACATTATAGAGATTTGTCTGAAACCTGCCAACTAGGTTTTAAACAATATTTACAATCAGCCAAATCCATTGTATGGAGATTATATATTAGAACGATAGAAGTTGTGTATTACAATAGTGTAATGGTTTCCGGTAGTATAATTCAGTTCTGCTGATTTATGGCCAAGCCCACATTATTTCTCTCTCAACATGGAAGTTGTCATTGAAAACAAGCATTTCTCAATGGTTTGATTATTGATCAATTAATTTTCCATGCATATCAATAAGTGTTTCATTATAAATAAAATATGATGTGGATTTAATATGGAACCGACAATAGACGTCCATGATGAGGCTAGTTTTTACAATAATACCCGGCATTTTTTTATTATCGTCCTTTTAAACAAAAAAGAATTATTGATATTGAATATAAAGGAATCAATGATGAACGATTGTGTGTGTGTGTATTCATTGGAAGTATCAGAACCATTTTTTCTTACATAAAACAAGTATGTAATATATCAATTACTGAGTTGTTCTAACATAAAATTATGTTGGTATTTCATATGTACTGATTTTTTCCCAATTCCATCTTGGCCCTCTCAAGCAACAATCATATAAAACAATGAACAGACAATTTGTGGTAGATATATAGTCATAATTTGTAGTCACTTAGTCACACAGTACAATGTAGCTGTATGTGGCCTTTCTTTGGTCCTACTACATTGCATGTGACCACAGGGTGGGACGTGTTGTTCTGTGTCAGTCAGATAGCACTATAAAAAGGGTGCAAGAGTCTCACTATTACAGAGAAAACGCAAACATACTGCAGTCTCCCAAAACAGACACACACTTCACACCACATACCGCAGTAAAAACTGACACACACTTCACACCACATACCACAGTCTCCCAAAACTGATACACACTTCACACCACATACCACAGTCTCCCAAAACTGATACACACTTCACACCACATACCACAGTCTCCCAAAACTGATACACACTTCACACCACATACCACAGTCTCCCAAAACTGATACACACTTCACACCACATACCACAGTCTCCCAACACTGACACACACTTCACAACACACTGCAGTCATACACCACAGTCTTCACAACACTGAAACACACTTCACACAAACATACTGCAGTCTCTCAAAACTGACACACACTTCACACTACATACTGCAGTCTCCCAAAACTGACACACACTTCACACAAACATACTGCAGTCTCCCAAAACTGACACACACTTCACACTACATACTGCAGTCTCCCAAAACTGACACACACTTCACACAAACATACTGCAGTCTCCCAAAACTGACACACACTTCACACCACATACACAGTCTCCAAACATTGACACACACTTCACACCACATACACAGTCCATTAACAATGACACACACTTCACACAAACATACTGCAGTCTCCCCAAAACTGACACACACTTCACACTACATACTGCAGTCTCCCAAAACTGACACACACTTCACACTACATACTGCAGTCTCCCAAAACTGACACACACTTCACACAAACATACTGCAGTCTCCCAAAACTGACACACACTTCACACCACATACATGAAAGGCCTGAATGAGTCACAACACAAAACATTCTGCAGTCTCCCAAAAACTGACAACACACTTCACACTACATACTGCAGTCTCCCAAAACTGACACACTTTTTACACCACATACATGAAACGCCTGAAAGACTGTCACAACACAAACATACTGCAGTCTCCCAAAACTGACACACACTTCACACAAACATACTGCAGTCTCCCAAAACTGACACACACTTCACACAAACATACTGCAGTCTCCCAAAACTGACACACACTTCACACCCACATACTGCAGTCTCCCAAAACTAACACACACTTCACACTACATACTGCAGTCTCCCAAGACTGACAAACGATTCACACAAACATACTGCAGTCTCCCAAAACTGACACACACTTCACACCACATACATGGAAAGGCCTTAATGAGTCACAACACAAACATTCTGCAGTCTCCCAAAACTGACACACTTCACAACACATACATGAAAGGCCTGAAAGAGTCACAACACAAACATACTGCAGTCTCCAAAAACTGACACACACTTCACACAAACATACTGCAGTCTCCCAAAACTGACACACACTTCACACACACATACTGCAGTCTCCAAAACTGACACACACTTCACACACATACATGCAGTTTCAAAAACTAACAAACGATTCACACAAACATACTGCAGTCTCCCAAAAACTGACACACACTTCACACATACATGAAAGGCCAGTACTGCAGTCTCCCAAAACTGACACACACTTCACACAACACAAATGACACATGAAAGGCCTGAAAGAGTCACACCACAAACATACTGCAGTCTCCCAAAACTGACACACACTTCACACAAACATACTTCAGTCTCCCAAAACTGACACACACTTCACACCACATACTGCAGTCTCCCAAAACTGACACACACTTCACACTACATACTGCAGTTTCCAAAAACTGACAAACGATTCACACAAACATACTGCAGTCTCCCAAAACTGACACACACTTCACACCACATACTGCAGTCTCCCAAAACTGACACACACTTCACACTACATACTGCAGTTTCCAAAAACTGACAAACGATTCACACAAACATACTGCAGTCTCCCAAAACTGACACACACTTCACACAAACATACTGCAGTCTCCCAAAACTGACACACACTTCACACTACATACTGCAGTTTCCCAAAACTGACAAACACTTCACACAAACATACTGCAGTCTCCAAAAACTGACACACACGATTCCACACAAACATACTGCAGTCTACCAAAAACTGACACACACTTCACACACACATACTGCAGTCTCCCAAAACTGACACACACTTCACAACACATGCATGAAAGCCTGAAAGACCACAACACAAACATTCTGCAGTCTCCCAAAAACTGACACACACACTTCACACCACAAACATACTGCAGTCTCCCAAAACTGACACACACTTCACACAAACATACTGCAGTCTCCCAAAACTGACACACACTTCACACAAACATACTGCAGTCTCCCAAAACTGACACACACTTCACACAAACATACTGCAGTCTCCCAAAACTGACACACACTTCACACAAACATACTGCAGTCTCCCAAAACTGACACACACTTCACACAAACATACTGCAGTCTCCCAAACCTGACACACACTTCACACACATACTGCAGTCTCCCAAAACTGACACACACTTCACACAAACATGAAAGGCCTGAAAGAGTCACCAAACACTGACAAGACTGTCACACAAAAACTGACACACACTTCACAACCACATACTGCAGTCTCCCAAAACTGACACACACTTCACACAAACATACTGCAGTCTCCCAAAACTGACACACACTTCACACAAACATACTGCAGTCTCCCAAAACTGACACACACTTCACACAAACATACTGCAGTCTCCCAAAACTGACACACACTTCACACAAACATACTGCAGTCTCCCAAAACTGACACACACTTCACACAAACATACTGCAGTCTCCCAAAACTGACACAACACACTTTCACACCACATACATTGAATACTGCCCTTCCAAAAAACTGACACAACATTCACACAAACATACTGCAGTCTCCCAAAACTGACACACACTTCACAACACATACTGCAGTCTTCCAAAACTGACACACACTTCACACACAAACATACTGCAGTCTCCCAAAACTGACACACACTTCACACAAACATACTGCAGTCTCCCAAAACTGACACACACTTCACACAAACATACTGCAGTCTCCCAAAACTGACACACACTTCACACAAACATACTGCAGTCTCCCAAAACTGACACACACTTCACACCACATACATGAAAGGCCTGAAAGAGTCACAACACAAACATACTGCAGTCTCCCAAAACTGACACACACTTCACACAAACATACTGCAGTCTCTCAAAACTGACACACACTTCACACAAACATACTGCAGTCTCCCAAAACTGACACACACTTCACACAAACATACTGCAGTCTCCCAAAACTGACACACACTTCACACAAACATACTGCAGTCTCCCAAAACTGACACACACTTCACACAAACATACTGCAGTCTCCCAAAACTGACACACACTTCACACAAACATACTGCAGTCTCCCAAAACTGACACACACTTCACACAAACATACTGCAGTCTCCCAAAACTGACACACACTTCACACAAACATACTGCAGTCTCCCAAAACTGACACACACTTCACACAAACATACTGCAGTCTCCCAAAACTGACACACACTTCACACAAACATACTGCAGTCTCCCAAAACTGACACACACTTCACACAAACATACTGCAGTCTCCCAAAACTGACACACACTTCACACAAACATACTGCAGTCTCCCAAAACTGACACACACTTCACACAAACATACTGCAGTCTCCCAAAACTGACACACACTTCACACAAACATACTGCAGTCTCCCAAAACTGACACACACTTCACACAAACATACTGCAGTCTCCCAAAACTGACACACATTTCACACCACATACATGAAAGGCCTGAAAGAGTCACAACACAAACATACTGCAGTCTCCCAAAACTGACACACACTTCACACAAACATACTGCAGTCTCCCAAAACTGACACACACTTCACACCACATACTGCAGTCTCCCAAAACTGACACACAGTCTCCCAAAACTGACACACACTTCACACAAACATACTGCAGTCTCCCAAAACTGACACACACTTCACACAAACATACTGCAGTCTCCCAAAACTGACACACACTTCACACAAACATACTGCAGTCTCCCAAAACTGACACACACTTCACACAAACATACTGCAGTCTCCCAAAACTGACACACACTTCACACAAACATACTGCAGTCTCCAAGAAAAAACTGACACACACTTCACAACACATACATACTGCTGTCTCCAAAACTGACACACACTTCACACACAACATACCTGCAGTCTCCAAAACTGACACACACTTCACACACACATACTGCAGTCTCCCAAAACTGACACACACTTCACACACAATACATACTGCAGTCTTCACAAAACTGAGTCACAATTCACACAAACATACTGCAGTCTCCCAAAACTGACACACACTTCACACAAACATACTGCAGTCTTCCAAAACTGACACACACTTCACACAAACATACTGCAGTCTCCCAAAACTGACACACACTTCACACAAACATACTGCAGTCTCCCAAAACTGACACACACTTCACACAAACATACTGCAGTCTCCCAAAACTGACACACACTTCACACAAACATACTGCACGTCTCCCAAAACTGAACACACACAATTCACACAAACATACTGCAGTCTAACACAAACCCAAGTCAACTGACACACACACTTCACACAAACATACTGCAGTCTCCCAAAACTGACACACACTTCACACAAACATACTGCAGTCTCCCAAAACTGACACACACTTCACACAAACATACTGCAGTCTCCCAAAACTGACACACACTTCACACAACACATACTGCAGTCTCCCAAAACTGACACACACTTCACACAAACATACTGCAGTCTCCCAAAACTGACACACACTTCACACAAACATACTGCAGTCTCCCAAAACTGACACACACTTCACACAAACATACTGCAGTCTCCCAAAACTGACACACACTTCACACAAACATACTGCAGTCTCCAAAACTGACACACACTTCACACACAAACAATACTGCAGTCTCCCCAAAACTGACACACACACTTCACACCACATACATGAAAGGCCTGACCCAATACTGACACACTCAACAAAACATACTGCAGTCTCCCAAAACTGACACACACACACTTCACACAAATACATACTGCAGTCTCCCAAAACTGACACACACTTCACACAAACATACTGCAGTCTCCCAAAACTGACACACACACTTCACACTACATACTGCAGTCTTCCAGAATTGACACACATTTTACACCACATACATGAAAGGCCTGAAATAGTCACAACACAAACATACTGCAGTCTCCCAAAACTGACACAACACTTCACACAAAAACTGCACTCACAAACAGTCCTACATACTGCACACTTGCAGTCTCCACAACACACATTCACACAAACATACTGCAGTCTCCAAAAACTGACACACACTTCACACAAACATATCTGCAGTCTCCCAAAACTGACACACACTTCACACAAACATACTGCAGTCTCCCAAAACTGACACACACTTCACACAAACATACTGCAGTCTCCCAAAACTGACACACACTTCACACAAACATACTGCACACCACATACAAGACTGACTGTAAAAGAGTCACACATACACATACTGCTAAGTCTCCCAAAACTGACACACACACTTCACGAGTCACAAACATACTGCAGTCTCCCAAAACTGACACACACTTCACACAAACATACTGCAGTCTCCCAAAAACTGACACACACTTCACACACACAAACATACTGCAGTCTCCCAAAACTGACACACACACTTCACACAACACATACATGACAGTCCTCCAAAAACTGAAATGACTCACACACAAACATACTGCAGTCTCCCAAAAACTGACACACACACTTCACACAAACATACTGCAGTCTCCCAAAACTGAGGACACACACTACTCACACAAACATACATGAATCACCCCTGAAAGAGTCACAACACAAACATACTGCAGTCTCCCAAAACTGACACACACTTCACACAAACATACTGCAGTCTCCCAAAACTGACACACACTTCACACAAACATACTGCAGTCTCCCAAAACTGACACACACACAACATTTACACACAAACATACTGCAGTCTCCCAAAAACTGACTGACACACACTTCACACAAACATACTGCAGTCTCCCAAAACTGACACACACACTTCACACAAACATACTGCAGTCTCCCAAAACTGACACACACTTCACACAAACATACTGCAGTCTCCCAAAACTGACACACACTTCACACAAACATACTGCAGTCTCCCAAAACTGACACACACACTTCACCACAAACAATACTGCAGTCCCCAAAAAACTGACACACACTTCACACAAACATACTGCAGTCTCCCAAAAACTGACACACACTTCACACAAAACATACTGCAGTCTCCCAAAACTGACACACACACACACACATACTGACATACTGCAGTCTCCCCAAAACTGACACAATGCAGTCTTCACACTGAACACACATACATACACATCACCCAAAACTGAACAGACTTCACACACACAAACATACTGCAGTCTCCCAAAACTGACACACACTTCACACATAACATACATGCAGTCTCCCAAAACTGACACACACTTCACAACACAAACATACTGCAGTCTCCCAAAAACTGACACACACTTCACACAAAACATACTGCAGTCCTCCCAAAACTGACACACACTTCACACAAACATACTGCAGTCTCCCAAAACTGACACACACTTCACACAAACATACTGCAGTCTTCCAAAACTGACACAACACTTCAACACATAAACTCCTGAAAGAACTGACCACACTTCAGAAACTGACACAAAACACTGACACCCGAAACACTTCACACACACATAACATACTGCAGTCTCCAAAACTGACACACACTTCACACACACATAAAGGACATCCACAGAGGGCACTATCATCACAAACAACTGAGTTCCAAAACTGACACACACACAAACAACATACTGCAGTCTCAAAACTGACAAACACACTGACACACATACAACACAGTCACAACAAAAACATACTGCAGTCTCCCAAAACTGACACACACTTCACACGAACATACTGCAGTCTCCCAAAACTGAACACAAACACTTCACACAAACATACTGCAGTCTCCCAAAACTGACACACACACACTTCACACACATACATACTCATGTCTCCAAAAACTGACACACACTTCACACAAACATACTGCAGTCTCCCAAAACTGACACACACACTTCACACACACAACAAACATACTGCAGTCTCCCCAAAACTGACACACACTTCACAACAAACATACTGAAAAGAGTCACAACCAAAACTGACACAAAAACTTTCACACACTTCACAACACATACATGAAAGGCCCTGAAAGAGTCACAACACAAACATACTGCAGTCTCCCAAAACTGACACACACTTCACACAAACATACTGCAGTCTCCCAAAACTGACACACACTTCACAAAAACATACTGCAGTCTCCCAAAACTGACCGCACACTTTCACAACAAACATACAAAAGCAGTCTCCCAAAAACTGACACACACTTCACACAAACATATACTGCAGTCTCCCAAAACTGACACACACTTCACAACAAACATGACTGCAGTCTCCCAAAACTGACACAAACACACACAAACATTCTGCAGTCTCCATACTCCCAAAACTGACACACACTTCACACATCACACACACACACATGACAGGCTATTGAAAGAGTCACACAACACAAAAACATACTGAGCAGTCTCCATGGAAAACTGACACACACTTCACACACGAAACATACTGCAGTCTCCCAAAAACTGACACACACTTCACACAAACATACTGCAGTCTCCCAAAACTGACACACACTTCACACAAAAACATACTCTCCAAAGTCCTCACTTCACAACAAACATACTGACACTGACACACTTCACACACAAACATACTGCAGTCTCCCCAAAACTGACACACACTTACACCACAAACATACTGCAGTCTCCCAAAACTGACACACACTCTCAAAATCATAAATGCACTGCAGTCTGTCCAAAACTTGACCACACACTTCACAACACATACTGTACGCAAGCCTCTCACAAACCTGACACTGCACTTCACACCACAACTGACACACATGAGTCTCACACAACTTACTGCAGTCTCCCAAAACTGACACACACTTCACACCACATACATGCAGTCTCCCAATGAAAGGGTCACTTCCTTGCACACAAAACATACTGCAGTTCTCCCAAAACTGACACACACTTCACACAAAACATACTGCAGTTCTCCCAAAACTGACACACACTTCACAACAAACATACTGCAGTCTCCCAAAACTGACACACACTTCACACCACATGCATGCAGTCTCCTGAATGACACATCACACAAAATGAAAAGCAGCCAAAAACTGACAGTCACTTCACACAAACATACTGCAGTCTCCCAAAACTGACACACACTTCACACAAACATACTGCAGTCTCCCAAAACTGACACACACTTCACACAAACATACTGCAGTCTCCCAAAACTGACACACACTTCACACAAACATACTGCAGTCTCCAAAAACTGACACACATTTCACACCAACATACTACAAGCCAAAGGCCTGAAACAGTCACACTTCACACAAACATACTGCAGTCTCCAAAACTGACACACACTTCACACAAACATACTGCAGTCTCCAAAAAACTGACACCACACACTTTACACAAAAACATACTGCAGGTTCTCCCAAAACTGAAAGACCACACACTTCACACAAACATTCTGCAGTCTCCCCAAAACTGGACACACACTTCACACACAAAACATACTGCAGTCTCCCAAAACTGACACACACTTCACACAAACATACTGCACAGTCTCCCAAAACTGACACACACACACTTCACACAAAACATACTGCAGTCTCCAAATAAACACTGACCACACATCGACACACAACAAACTGACAGTCTCACCCCAACAAAACTGACACTCACACTCACACAACAAATTACTGCAGTCTCCCAAAACTGACACACTCACTTCACACAAACATACTGAAAGTCTCCCAAAACTGAAAACACAACACTAACACACTGCAGTCCTCTACATACCTGCTGTCTCCCAAAACTGACACACACTTCGACAACACAAAACATACTGAAAGGCCAAAAACTGACACACACTTCACACAAAACATACTGCAGTCTCCCAAAACTGACACACACTTCACACAAACATTCTGCAGTCCTAAAATGAACCACACTTCACACAAACTCATACTGGAAGTCTCGCAAAACTGACACACACTTCACACAAACATACTGCAGTCTCCCAAAACTGACACACACTTCACACAAACATACTGCAGTCTCCCAAAACTGACACACACTTCACACAAACATACTGCAGTCTCCCAAAACTGACACACACTTCACACAAACATACTGCAGTCTCCCAAAACTGACACACACACTTCACACAACATACTGCAGTCTCCCAAAACTGACACACACTTCACAAAACATACATGCAACCAGGCCAAAACTGAGTCACTTCACACAAACATTACTGCAGTCTCCCAAAACTGACTCACACACTTCACACAATAATACATGCAGCTCTCAAAACGGGGAACACACTTCACACTACATACTGCAGTCTCCCAAAACTGACACACATTTCACACCACATAATGAAAGGCTTGAAAGAGTCACAACACAAACATTAACCTCAGACATTCAGTAACATAATAGACTGTAACATTGTGTGTGTACCTCAGTCATTCAGTAACATAATAGACTGTAACATTGTGTGTGTACCTCAGTCATTCAGTAACATAATAGACTGTAACATTGTGTGTGTACCTCAGTCATTCAGTAACATAATAGACTGTAACATTGTGTGTGTACCTCAGTCATTCAGTAACATAATAGACTGTAACATGTGTGTGTACCTCAGTCATTCAGTAACATAATAGACTGTAACATTTGTGTGTACCTCAGTCATTCAGTAACATAATAGACTGTAACATTGTGTGTGTACCTCAGTCATTCAGTAACATAATAGACTGTAACATTGTGTGTGTACCTCAGTCATTCAGTAACATAATAGACTGTAACATTGTGTGTGTACCTCAGTCATTCAGTAACATAATAGACTGTAACATTGTGTGTACCTCAGTCATTCAGTAACATAATAGACTGTAACATTGTGTGTGTACCTCAGTCATTCAGTAACATAATAGACTGTAACATGTGTGTGTACCTCAGTCATTCAGTAACATAATAGACTGTTAACATTGTGTGTGTACCTCAGTCATTCAGTAACATAATAGACTGTAACATTGTGTGTGTACCTCAGTCATTCAGTAACATAATAGACTGTAACATTGTGTGTACCTCAGTCATTTCAGTAACATAATAGACTGTAACATTGTGTGTACCTCAGTCATTCAGTAACATAATAGACTGTAACATTGTGTGTGTACCTCAGTCATTCAGTAACATAATAGACTGTAACATTGTGTGTGTACCTCAGTCATTCAGTAACATAATAGACTGTAACATTGTGTGTACCTCAGTCATTCAGTAACATAATAGACTGTAACATTGTGTGTGTACCTCAGTCATTCAGTAACATAATAGACTGTAACATTGTGTGTACCTCAGTCATTCAGTAACATAATAGACTGTAACATTGTGTATACCTCAGTCATTCAGTAACATAATAGACTGTAACATTGTGTGTGTACCTCAGTCATTCAGTAACATAATAGACTGTAACATTGTGTGTGTACCTCAGTCATTCAGTAACATAATAGACTGTAACAGTGTGTGTACCTCAGTCATTCAGTAACATAATAGACTGTAACATTGTGTGTGTACCTCAGTCATTCAGTAACATAATAGACAGTAACATTGTGTGTGTACCTCAGTCATTCAGTAACATAATAGACTGTAACATTGTGTGTACCTCAGTCATTCAGTAACATAATAGACTGTAACATTGTGTGTACCTCAGTCATTCAGTAACATAATAGACTGTAACATTGTGTGTGTACCTCTAGTCATTCAGTAACATAATAGACTGTAACATTGTGTGTGTACCTCAGTCATTCAGTAACATAATAGACTGTAACATTGTGTGTGTACCTCAGTCATTCAGTAACATATAATAGACTGTAACATTGTGTGTGTACCTCAGTCATTCAGTAACATAATAGACTGTAACATTGTGTGTACCTCAGTCATTCAGTAACATAATAGACTGTAACATTGTGTGTGTACCTCAGTCATTCAGTAACATAATAGACTGTAACATTGTGTGTACCTCAGTCATTCAGTAACATAATAGACTGTAACATTGTGTGTGTACCTCAGTCATTCAGTAACATAATAGACTGTAACATTGTGTGTGTACCTCAGTCATTCAGTAACATAATAGACTGTATAACATGTGTGTGTACCTCAGTCATTCAGTAAACATAATAGACTGTAACATTGTGTGTGTACCTCAGTCATTCAGTAACATAATAGACTGTAACATTGTGTGTGTACCTCAGTCATTCAGTAACATAATAGACTGTAACATTGTGTGTGTACCTCAGTCATTCAGTAACATAATAGACTGTAACATTGTGTGTGTACCTCAGTCATTCAGTAACATAATAGACTGTAACATTGTGTGTGTACCTCAGTCATTCAGTAACATAATAGACTGTTACATTGTGTGTGTACCTCAGTCATTCAGTAACATAATAGACTGTAACATTGTGTGTGTACCTCAGTCATTCAGTAACATAATAGACTGTAACATTGTGTGTACCTCAGTCATTCAGTAACATAATAGACTATAACATTGTGTGTGTACCTCAGTCATTCAGTAACATAATAGACTGTAACATTGTGTGTACCTCAGTCATTCAGTAACATAATAGACTGTAACATTGTGTGTACCTCAGTCATTCAGTAACATAATAGACTGTAACATTGTGTGTACCTCAGTCATTCAGTAACATAATAGACTGTAACATTGTGTGTACCTCAGTCATTCAGTAACATAATAGACTGTAACATTGTGTGTGTACCTCAGTCATTCAGTAACATAATAGACTGTAACATTGTGTGTGTACCTCAGTCATTCAGTAACATAATAGACTGTAACATTGTGTGTGTACCTCAGTCATTCAGTAACATAATAGACTGTAACATTGTGTGTACCTCAGTCATTCAGTAACATAATAGACTGTAACATTGTGTGTGTACCTCAGTCATTCAGTAACATAATAGACAGTAACATTGTGTGTGTACCTCAGTCATTCAGTAACATAATAGACAGTAACATTGTGTGTGTACCTCAGTCATTCAGTAACATAATAGACTGTAACATGTGTGTGTACCTCAGTCATTCAGTAACATAATAGACTGTAACATTGTGTGTGTACCTCAGTCATTCAGTAACATAATAGACTGTAACATTGTGTGTGTACCTCAGTCATTCAGTAAACATAATAGACTGTAACATTGTGTGTACCTCAGTCATTCAGTAACATAACAGACTGTAACATTGTGTGTACCTCAGTCATTCAGTAACATAATAGACTGTAACATTGTGTGTGTACCTCAGTCATTCAGTAACATAATAGACTGTAACATTGTGTGTGTACCTCAGTCATTCAGTAACATAATAGACTGTAACATTGTGTGTACCTCAGTCATTCAGTAACATAATAGACTGTAACATTGTGTGTGTACCTCAGTCATTCAGTAACATAATAGACTGTAACATGTGTGTGTACCTCAGTCATTCAGTAACATAATAGACTGTAAACATTGTGTGTGTACCTCAGTCATTCAGTAACATAATAGACTGTAACATTGTGTGTGTACCTCAGTCATTCAGTAACATAATAGACTGTAACATTGTGTGTGTACCTCAGTCATTCAGTAACATAATAGACTGTAACATTGTGTGTGTACCTCAGTCATTCAGTAACATAATAGACTGTAACATTGTGTGTGTACCTCAGTCATTCAGTAACATAATAGAATGTAACATTGTGTGTACCTCAGTCATTCAGTAACATAATAGACTGTAACATTGTGTGTACCTCAGTCATTCAGTAACATAATAGACTGTAACATTGTGTGTACCTCAGTCATTCAGTAACATAATAGACTGTAACATTGTGTGTGTACCTCAGTCATTCAGTAACATAATAGACTGTAACATTGTGTGTGTACCTCAGTCATTCAGTAACATAATAGACTGTAACATTGTGTGTGTACCTCAGTCATTCAGTAACATAATAGACTGTAACATTGTGTGTGTACCTCAGTCATTCAGTAACATAATAGACTGTAACATTGTGTGTGTACCTCAGTCATTCAGTAACATAATAGACTGTAACATTGTGTGTGTACCTCAGTCATTCAGTAACATAATAGACTGTAACATTGTGTGTACCTCAGTCATTCAGTAACATAATAGACTGTAACATTGTGTGTGTACCTCAGTCATTCAGTAACATAATAGACTGTAACATTGTGTGTGTACCTCAGTCATTCAGTAACATACCAAAGACTGTAACATAATTGTGTGTACCTCAGTCATTCAGTAACATAATAGACTGTAACATTTGTGTGTACCTCAGTCATTCAGTAACATAATAGACTGTAACATGTGTGTGTACCTCAGTCATTCAGTAACATAATAGACTGTAACATTGTGTGTACCTCAGTCATTCAGTAACATAATAGACTGTAACATTGTGTGTGTACCTCAGTCATTCAGTAACATAATAGACTGTAACATTGTGTGTGTACCTCAATCATTCACTAACATAATAGACTGTAACATTGTGTGTGTACCTCAGTCATTCAGTAACATAATAGACTGTAACATTGTGTGTGTACCTCAGTCATTCAGTAACATAATAGACTGTAACATTGTGTGTGTACCTCAGTCATTCAGTAACATAATAGACTGTAACATTGTGTGTACCTCAGTCATTCAGTAACATAATAGACTGTAACATTGTGTGTGTACCTCAGTCATTCAGTAACATAATAGACTGTAACATTGTGTGTGTACCTCAGTCATTCAGTAACATAATAGACTGTAACATTGTGTGTGTACCTCAGTCATTCAGTAACATAATAGACTGTAACATTGTGTGTGTACCTCAGTCATTCAGTAACATAATAGACTGTAACATTGTGTGTACCTCAGTCATTCAGTAACATAATAGACAGTAACATTGTGTGTACCTCAGTCATTCAGTAACATAATAGACTGTAACATTGTGTGTGTACCTCAGTCATTCAGTAACATAATAGACTGTAACATTGTGTGTGTACCTCAGTCATTCAGTAACATAATAGACTGTAACATTGTGTGTACCTCAGTCATTCAGTAACATAATAGACTGTAACATTGTGTGTGTACCTCAGTCATTCAGTAACATAATAGACTGTAACATTGTGTGTACCTCAGTCATTCAGTAACATAATAGACTGTAACATTGTGTGTACCTCAGTCATTCAGTAACATAATAGACTGTAACATTGTGTGTGTACCTCAGTCATTCAGTAACATAATAGACTGTAACATTGTGTGGTGTACCTCAGTCATTCAGTAACATAATAGACTGTAACATTGTGTGTGTACCTCAGTCATTCAGTAACATAATAGACTGTAACATTGTGTGTGTACCTCAGTCATTCAGTAACATAATAGACTGTAACATTGTGTGTGTACCTCAGTCATTCAGTAACATAATAGACTGTAACATTGTGTGTGTACCTCAGTCATTCAGTAACATAATAGACAGTAACATTGTGTGTGTACCTCAGTCATTCAGTAACATAATAGACTGTAACATTGTGTGTGTACCTCAGTCATTCAGTAACATAATAGACTGTAACATTGTGTGTACCTCAGTCATTCAGTAACATAATAGACTGTAACATTGTGTGTGTACCTCAGTCATTCAGTAACATAATAGACTGTAACATTGTGTGTGTACCTCAGTCATTCAGTAACATAATAGACTGTAACATGTGTGTGTACCTCAGTCATTCAGTAACATAATAGACTGTAACATTGTGTGTGTACCTCAGTCATTCAGTAACATAATAGACTGTAACATTGTGTGTGTACCTCAGTCATTCAGTAACATAATAGACTGTAACATTGTGTGTACCTCAGTCATTCAGTAACATAATAGACTGTAACATTGTGTGTGTACCTCAGTCATTCAGTAACATAATAGACTGTAACATTGTGTGTACCTCAGTCATTCAGTAACATAATAGACTGTAACATTGTGTGTGTACCTCAGTCATTCAGTAACATAATAGACTGTAACATTGTGTGTGTACCTCAGTCATTCAGTAACATAATAGACTGTAACATTGTGTGTGTACCTCAGTCATTCAGTAACATAATAGACTGTAACATTGTGTGTACCTCAGTCATTCAGTAACATAATAGACTGTAACATTGTGTGTGTACCTCAGTCATTCAGTAACATAATAGACTGTAACATTGTGTGTGTACCTCAGTCATTCAGTAACATAATAGACTGTAACATTGTGTGTGTACCTCAGTCATTCAGTAACATAATAGACTGTAACATTGTGTGTGTACCTCAGTCATTCAGTAACATAATAGACTGTAACATTGTGTGTGTACCTCAGTCATTCAGTAACATAATAGACTGTAACATTGTGTGTGTACCTCAGTCATTCAGTAACATAATAGACTGTAACATTGTGTGTGTACCTCAGTCATTCAGTAACATAATAGACTGTAACATTGTGTGTACCTCAGTCATTCAGTAACATAATAGACTGTAACATGTGTGTGTACCTCAGTCATTCAGTAACATAATAGACTGTAACATTGTGTGTACCTCAGTCATTCAGTAACATAATAGACTGTAACATTGTGTGTACCTCAGTCATTCAGTAACATAATAGACTGTAACATTGTGTGTGTACCTCAGTCATTCAGTAACATAATAGACTGTAACATTGTGTGTGTACCTCAGTCATTCAGTAACATAATAGACTGTAACATTGTGTGTGTACCTCAGTCATTCAGTAACATAATAGACTGTAACATTGTGTGTGTACCTCAGTCATTCAGTAACATAATAGACTGTAACATTGTGTGTACCTCAGTCATTCAGTAACATAATAGACTGTAACATTGTGTGTACCTCAGTCATTCAGTAACATAATAGACTGTAACATTGTGTGTGTACCTCAGTCATTCAGTAACATAATAGACTGTAACATTGTGTGTACCTCAGTCATTCAGTAACATAATAGACTGTAACATTGTGTGTGTACCTCAGTCATTCAGTAACATAATAGACTGTAACATTGTGTGTGTACCTCAGTCATTCAGTAACATAATAGACTGTAACATTGTGTGTACCTCAGTCATTCAGTAACATAATAGACTGTAACATTGTGTGTGTACCTCAGTCATTCAGTAACATAATAGACTGTAACATTGTGTGTGTACCTCAGTCATTCAGTAACATAATAGACTGTAACATTGTGTGTGTACCTCAGTCATTCAGTAACATAATAGACTGTAACATTGTGTGTGTACCTCAGTCATTCAGTAACATAATAGACTGTAACATTGTGTGTGTACCTCAGTCATTCAGTAACATAATAGACTGTAACATTGTGTGTGTACCTCAGTCATTCAGTAACATAATAGACTGTAACATTGTGTGTGTACCTCAGTCATTCAGTAACATAATAGACTGTAACATTGTGTGTGTACCTCAGTCATTCATTAACATAATAGACTGTAACATTGTGTGTGTACCTCAGTCATTCAGTAACATAATAGACTGTAACATTGTGTGTGTACCTCAGTCATTCAGTAACATAATAGACTGTAACATTGTGTGTACCTCAGTCATTCAGTAACATAATAGACTGTAACATTGTGTGTGTACCTCAGTCATTCAGTAACATAATAGACTGTAACATTGTGTGTGTACCTCAGTCATTCAGTAACATAATAGACAGTAACATTGTGTGTGTACCTCAGTCATTCAGTAACATAATAGACTGTAACATTGTGTGTGTACCTCAGTCATTCAGTAACATAATAGACTGTAACATTGTGTGTGTACCTCAGTCATTCAGTAACATAATAGACTGTAACATTGTGTGTACCTCAGTCATTCAGTAACATAATAGACTGTAACATTGTGTGTGTACCTCAGTCATTCAGTAACATAATAGACTGTAACATTGTGTGTGTACCTCAGTCATTCAGTAACATAATAAACTGTAACATTGTGTGTGTACCTCAGTCATTCAGTAACATAATAGACTGTAACATTGTGTGTGTACCTCAGTCATTCAGTAACATAATAGACTGTAACATTGTGTGTGTACCTCAGTCATTCAGTAACATAATAGACTGTAACATTGTGTGTGTACCTCAGTCATTCAGTAACATAATAGACTGTAACATTGTGTGTGTACCTCAGTCATTCAGTAACATAATAGACAGTAACATTGTGTGTGTACCTCAGTCATTCAGTAACATAATAGACTGTAACATTGTGTGTGTACCTCAGTCATTCAGTAACATAATAGACTGTAACATTGTGTGTACCTCAGTCATTCAGTAACATAATAGACTGTAACATTGTGTGTGTACCTCAGTCATTCAGTAACATAATAGACTGTAACATTGTGTGTGTACCTCAGTCATTCAGTAACATAATAGACTGTAACATTGTGTGTACCTCAGTCATTCAGTAACATAATAGACTGTAACATTGTGTGTGTACCTCAGTCATTCAGTAACATAATAGACTGTAACATTGTGTGTGTACCTCAGTCATTCAGTAACATAATAGACTGTAACATTGTGTGTGTACCTCAGTCATTCAGTAACATAATAGACAGTAACATTGTGTGTGTACCTCAGTCATTCAGTAACATAATAGACTGTAACATTGTGTGTGTACCTCAGTCATTCAGTAACATAATAGACTGTAACATTGTGTGTGTACCTCAGTCATTCAGTAACATAATAGACTGTAACATCAGTCATCAGACATAATGTAACATTGTGTGTATACCTCAGTCATTCAGTAACATAATAGACTGTAACATTGTGTGTACCTCAGTCATTCAGTAACATAATAGACTGTAACATTGTGTGTGTACCTCAGTCATTCAGTAACATAATAGACTGTAACATTGTGTGTACCTCAGTCATTCAGTAACATAATAGACTGTAACATTGTGTGTGTACCTCAGTCATTCAGTAACATAATAGACTGTAACATTGTGTGTGTACCTCAGTCATTCAGTAACATAATAGACTGTAACATTGTGTGTGTACCTCAGTCATTCAGTAACATAATAGACTGTAACATTGTGTGTGTACCTCAGTCATTCAGTAACAAAATAGACTGTAACATTGTGTGTGTACCTCAGTCATTCAGTAACATAATAGACTGTAACATTGTGTGTGTACCTCAGTCATTCAGTAACATAATAGACTGTAACATTGTGTGTACCTCAGTCATTCAGTAACATAATAGACTGTAACATTGTGTGTGTACCTCAGTCATTCAGAGTAACATAATAGACTGTAACATTGTGTGTGTACCTCAGTCATTCAGTAACATAATAGACTGTAACATTGTGTGTACCTCAGTCATTCAGTAACATAATAGACTGTAACATTGTGTGTGTACCTCAGTCATTCAGTAACATAATAGACTGTAACATTGTGTGTGTACCTCAGTCATTCAGTAACATAATAGACTGTAACATTGTGTGTGTACCTCAGTCATTCAGTAACATAATAGACTGTAACATTGTGTGTGTACCTCAGTCATTCAGTAACATAATAGACTGTAACATTGTGTGTGTACCTCAGTCATTCAGTAACATAATAGACTGTAACATTGTGTGTGTACCTCAGTCATTCAGTAACATAATAGACTGTAACATTGTGTGTGTACCTCAGTCATTCAGTAACATAATAGACTGTAACATTGTGTGTGTACCTCAGTCATTCAGTAACATAATAGACTGTAAACATTGTGTGTGTACCTCAGTCATTCAGTAACATAATAGACTGTAACATTGTGTGTGTACCTCAGTCATTCAGTAACATAATAGACTGTAACATTGTGTGTACCTCAGTCATTCAGTAACATAATAGACTGTAACATTGTGTGTGTACCTCAGTCATTCAGTAACATAATAGACTGTAACATTGTGTGTACCTCAGTCATTCAGTAACATAATAGACTGTAACATTGTGTGTGTACCTCAGTCATTCAGTAACATAATAGACTGTAACATTGTGTGTGTACCTCAGTCATTCAGTAACATAATAGACTGTAACATTGTGTGTGTACCTCAGTCATTCAGTAACATAATAGACTGTAACATTGTGTGTGTACCTCAGTCATTCAGTAACATAATAGACTGTAACATTGTGTGTGTACCTCAGTCATTCAGTAACATAATAGACTGTAACATTGTGTGTGTACCTCAGTCATTCAGTAACATAATAGACTGTAACATTGTGTGTACCTCAGTCATTCAGTAACATAATAGACTGTAACATTGTGTGTGTACCTCAGTCATTCAGTAACATAATAGACTGTAACATTGTGTGTGTACCTCAGTCATTCAGTAACATAATAGACTGTAACATTGTGTGTACCTCAGTCATTCAGTAACATAATAGACTGTAACATTGTGTGTGTACCTCAGTCATTCAGTAACATAATAGACTGTAACATTGTGTGTGTACCTCAGTCATTCAGTAACATAATAGACTGTAACATTGTGTGTGTACCTCAGTCATTCAGTAACATAATAGACTGTTACATTGTGTGTGTACCTCAGTCATTCAGTAACATAATAGACTGTAACATTGTGTGTGTACCTCAGTCATTCAGTAACATAATAGACTGTAACATTGTGTGTGTACCTCAGTCATTCAGTAACATAATAGACTGTAACATTGTGTGTGTACCTCAGTCATTCAGTAACATAATAGACTGTAACATTGTGTGTGTACCTCAGTCATTCAGTAACATAATAGACTGTAACATTGTGTGTGTACCTCAGTCATTCAGTAACATAATAGACTGTAACATTGTGTGTGTACCTCAGTCATTCAGTAACATAATAGACTGTAAACATTGTGTGTGTACCTCAGTCATTCAGTAACATAATAGACTGTAACATTGTGTGTGTACCTCAGTCATTCAGTAACATAATAGACTGTAACATTGTGTGTGTACCTCAGTCATTCAGTAACATAATAGACAGTAACATTGTGTGTGTACCTCAGTCATTCAGTAACATAATAGACTGTAACATTGTGTGTGTACCTCAGTCATTCAGTAACATAATAGACTGTAACATTGTGTGTACCTCAGTCATTCAGTAACATAATAGACTGTAACATTGTGTGTGTACCTCAGTCATTCAGTAACATAATAGACTGTAACATTGTGTGTGTACCTCAGTCATTCAGTAACATAATAGACTGTAACATTGTGTGTGTACCTCAGTCATTCAGTAACATAATAGACTGTAACATTGTGTGTACCTCAGTCATTCAGTAACATAATAGACTGTAACATTGTGTGTGTACCTCAGTCATTCAGTAACATAATAGACTGTAACATTGTGTGTGTACCTCAGTCATTCAGTAACATAATAGACTGTAACATTGTGTGTACCTCAGTCATTCAGTAACATAATAGACTGTAACATTTGTGTGTACCTCAGTCATTCAGTAACATAATAGACTGTAACATTGTGTGTGTACCTCAGTCATTCAGTAACATAATAGACTGTAACATTGTGTGTGTACCTCAGTCATTCAGTAACATAATAGACTGTAACATTTGTGTGTACCTCAGTCATTCAGTAACATAATAGACTGTAACATTGTGTGTGTACCTCAGTCATTCAGTAACATAATAGACTGTAACATTGTGTGTGTACCTCAGTCATTCAGTAACATAATAGACTGTAACATTGTGTGTGTACCTCAGTCATTCAGTAACATAATAGACTGTAACATTTGTGTGTACCTCAGTCATTCAGTAACATAATAGACTGTAACATTGTGTGTGTACCTCAGTCATTCAGTAACATAATAGACTGTAACATTGTGTGTGTACCTCAGTCATTCAGTAACATAATAGACTGTAACATTGTGTGTGTACCTCAGTCATTCAGTAACATAATAGACTGTAACATTGTGTGTGTACCTCAGTCATTCAGTAACATAATAGACTGTAACATTGTGTGTGTACCTCAGTCATTCAGTAACATAATAGACTGTAACATTTGTGTGTACCTCAGTCATTCAGTAACATAATAGACTGTAACATTGTGTGTACCTCAGTCATTCAGTAACATAATAGACTGTAACATTGTGTGGTACCTCAGTCATTCAGTAACATAATAGACTGTAACATTGTGTGTACCTCAGTCATTCAGTAACATAATAGACTGTAACATTGTGTGTACCTCAGTCATTCAGTAACATAATAGACTGTAACATTGTGTGTGTACCTCAGTCATTCAGTAACATAATAGACTGTAACATTGTGTGTGTACCTCAGTCATTCAGTAACATAATAGACTGTAACATTGTGTGTGTACCTCAGTCATTCAGTAACATAATAGACTGTAACATTGTGTGTGTACCTCAGTCATTCAGTAACATAATAGACTGTAACATTGTGTGTGTACCTCAGTCATTCAGTAACATAATAGACTGTAACATTGTGTGTGTACCTCAGTCATTCAGTAACATAATAGACTGTAACATTGTGTGTACCTCAGTCATTCAGTAACATAATAGACTGTAACATTGTGTGTGTACCTCAGTCATTCAGTAACATAATAGACTGTAACATTGTGTGTGTACCTCAGTCATTCAGTAACATAATAGACTGTAACATTGTGTGTGTACCTCAGTCATTCAGTAACATAATAGACAGTAACATTGTGTGTGTACCTCAGTCATTCAGTAACATAATAGACTGTAACATTGTGTGTGTACCTCAGTCATTCAGTAACATAATAGACTGTAACATTGTGTGTACCTCAGTCATTCAGTAACATAATAGACAGTAACATTTGTGTGTACCTCAGTCATTCAGTAACATAATAGACTGTAACATTGTGTGTGTACCTCAGTCATTCAGTAACATAATAGACTGTAACATTGTGTGTGTACCTCAGTCATTCAGTAACATAATAGACTGTAACATTGTGTGTGTACCTCAGTCATTCAGTAACATAATAGACTGTAACATTGTGTGTACCTCAGTCATTCAGTAACATAATAGACTGTAACATTGTGTGTGTGTACCTCAGTCATTCAGTAACATAATAGACTGTAACATTGTGTGTGTACCTCAGTCATTCAGTAACATAATAGACTGTAACATTGTGTGTGTACCTCAGTCATTCAGTAACATAATAGACTGTAACATGTGTGTGTACCTCAGTCATTCAGTTAATAGACTGTAACATTGTGTGTACCTCAGTCATTCAGTAATTAGACAGTAACATAATAGACTGTAACATATTGTGTGTGTACCTCAGTCATTCAGTAACATAATAGACTGTAACATTGTGTGTGTACCTCAGTCATTCAGTAACATAATAGACTGTAACATTGTGTGTGTACCTCAGTCATTCAGTAACATAATAGACTGTAACATTGTGTGTACCTCAGTCATTCAGTAACATAATAGACTGTAACATTGTGTGTACCTCAGTCATTCAGTAACATAATAGACTGTAACATTGTGTGTGTACCTCAGTCATTCAGTAACATAATAGACTGTAACATTGTGTGTGTACCTCAGTCATTCAGTAACATAATAGACAGTAACATTGTGTGTGTACCTCAGTCATTCAGTAACATAATAGACTGTAACATTGTGTGTGTACCTCAGTCATTCAGTAACATAATAGACTGTAACATTGTGTGTGTACCTCAGTCATTCAGTAACATAATAGACTGTAACATTGTGTGTACCTCAGTCATTCAGTAACATAATAGACTGTAACATTGTGTGTGTACCTCAGTCATTCAGTAACATAATAGACTGTAACATTGTGTGTGTACCTCAGTCATTCAGTAACATAATAGACTGTAACATTGTGTGTGTACCTCAGTCATTCAGTAACATAATAGACTGTAACATGTGTGTGTACCTCAGTCATTCAGTAACATAATAGACTGTAACATTGTGTGTGTACCTCAGTCATTCAGTAACATAATAGACTGTAACATTGTGTGTGTACCTCAGTCATTCAGTAACATAATAGACTGTAACATTGTGTGTGTACCTCAGTCATTCAGTAACATAATAGACTGTAACATTGTGTGTACCTCAGTCATTCAGTAACATAATAGACTGTAACATTGTGTGTGTACCTCAGTCATTCAGTAACATAATAGACTGTAACATTGTGTGTGTACCTCAGTCATTCAGTAACATAATAGACTGTAACATTGTGTGTACCTCAGTCATTCAGTAACATAATAGACTGTAACATTGTGTGTGTACCTCAGTCATTCAGTAACATAATAGACAGTAACATTGTGTGTGTACCTCAGTCATTCAGTAACATAATAGACTGTAACATTGTGTGTGTACCTCAGTCATTCAGTAACATAATAGACTGTAACATTGTGTGTACCTCAGTCATTCAGTAACATAATAGACTGTAACATTGTGTGTACCTCAGTCATTCAGTAACATAATAGACTGTAACATTGTGTGTATACCTCAGTCATTCAGTAACATAATAGACTGTAACATTGTGTGTGTACCTCAGTCATTCAGTAACATAATAGACTGTAACATTGTGTGTGTACCTCAGTCATTCAGTAACATAATAGACTGTAACATTGTGTGTGTACCTCAGTCATTCAGTAACATAATAGACTGTAACATTGTGTGTGTACCTCAGTCATTCAGTAACATAATAGACAGTAACATTGTGTGTGTACCTCAGTCATTCAGTAACATAATAGACTGTAACATTGTGTGTACCTCAGTCATTCAGTAACATAATAGACTGTAACATTGTGTGTGTACCTCAGTCATTCAGTAACATAATAGACTGTAACATTGTGTGTGTACCTCAGTCATTCAGTAACATAATAGACTGTAACATTGTGTGTGTACCTCAGTCATTCAGTAACATAATAGACTGTAACATTGTGTGTGTACCTCAGTCATTCAGTAACATAATAGACTGTAACATTGTGTGTGTACCTCAGTCATTCAGTAACATAATAGACTGTAACATTGTGTGTACCTCAGTCATTCAGTAACATAATAGACTATAACATTGTGTGTACCTCAGTCATTCAGTAACATAATAGACTGTAACATTGTGTGTGTACCTCAGTCATTCAGTAACATAATAGACTGTAACATTGTGTGTGTACCTCAGTCATTCAGTAACATAATAGACTGTAACATTGTGTGTGTACCTCAGTCATTCAGTAACATAATAGACTATAACATTGTGTGTGTACCTCAGTCATTCAGTAACATAATAGACTGTAACATTGTGTGTACCTCAGTCATTCAGTAACATAATAGACTGTAACATTGTGTGTGTACCTCAGTCATTCAGTAACATAATAGACTGTTACATTGTGTGTGTACCTCAGTCATTCAGTAACATAATAGACTGTAACATTGTGTGTACCTCAGTCATTCAGTAACATAATAGACTGTAACATTGTGTGTGTACCTCAGTCATTCAGTAACATAATAGACTGTAACATTGTGTGTGTACCTCAGTCATTCAGTAACATAATAGACTGTAACATTGTGTGTGTACCTCAGTCATTCAGTAACATAATAGACTGTAACATTGTGTGTACCTCATTCATTCAGTAACATAATAGACTGTAACATTGTGTGTGTACCTCAGTCATTCAGTAACATAATAGACTGTAACATTGTGTGTGTACCTCAGTCATTCAGTAACATAATAGACTGTAACATTGTGTGTGTACCTCAGTCATTCAGTAACATAATAGACTGTAACATTGTGTGTACCTCAGTCATTCAGTAACATAATAGACTGTAACATTGTGTGTGTACCTCAGTCATTCAGTAACATAATAGACTGTAACATTGTGTGTGTACCTCAGTCATTCAGTAACATAATAGACTGTAACATTGTGTGTGTACCTCAGTCATTCAGTAACATAATAGACTGTAACATTGTGTGTGTACCTCAGTCATTCAGTAACATAATAGACTGTAACATTGTGTGTGTACCTCAGTCATTCAGTAACATAATAGACTGTAACATTGTGTGTGTACCTCAGTCATTCAGTAACATAATAGACTGTAACATTGTGTGTGTACCTCAGTCATTCAGTAACATAATAGACTGTAACATTGTGTGTGTACCTCAGTCATTCAGTAACATAATAGACTGTAACATTGTGTGTGTACCTCAGTCATTCAGTAACATATTGTGTGTACCTAGATTCAGTAAACATGTGTGTGTACCTCAGTCATTCAGTAACATAATAGACAGTAACATTGTGTGTGTACCTCAGTCATTCAGTAACATAATAGACAGTAACATTGTGTGTGTACCTCAGTCATTCAGTAACATAATAGACTGTAACATTGTGTGTGTACCTCAGTCATTCAGTAACATAATAGACTGTAACATTGTGTGTGTACCTCAGTCATTCAGTAACATAATAGACTGTAACATTGTGTGTACCTCAGTCATTCAGTAACATAATAGACTGTAACATTGTGTGTACCTCAGTCATTCAGTAACATAATAGACTGTAACATTGTGTGTGTACCTCAGTCATTCAGTAACATAATAGACTGTAACATTGTGTGTACCTCAGTCATTCAGTAACATAATAGACTGTAACATTGTGTGTGTACCTCAGTCATTCAGTAACATAATAGACTGTAACATTGTGTGTGTACCTCAGTCATTCAGTAACATAATAGACTGTAACATTGTGTGTGTACCTCAGTCATTCAGTAACATAATAGACTGTAACATTGTGTGTGTACCTCAGTCATTCAGTAACATAATAGACTGTAACATTGTGTGTGTACCTCAGTCATTCAGTAACATAATAGACTGTAACATTGTGTGTACCTCAGTCATTCAGTAACATAATAGACTGTAACATTGTGTGTACCTCAGTCATTCAGTAACATAATAGACTGTAACATTGTGTGTGTACCTCAGTCATTCAGTAACATAATAGACTGTAACATTGTGTGTGTACCTCAGTCATTCAGTAACATAATAGACTGTAACATTGTGTGTGTACCTCAGTCATTCAGTAACATAATAGACTGTAACATTGTGTGTGTACCTCAGTCATTCAGTAACATAATAGACTGTAACATTGTGTGTGTACCTCAGTCATTCAGTAACATAATAGACTGTAACATTGTGTGTGTACCTCAGTCATTCAGTAACATAATAGACTGTAACATTGTGTGTGTACCTCAGTCATTCAGTAACATAATAGACTGTAACATTGTGTGTACCTCAGTCATTCAGTAACATAATAGACAGTAACATTGTGTGTACCTCAGTCATTCAGTAACATAATAGACTGTAACATTGTGTGTGTACCTCAGTCATTCAGTAACATAATAGACTGTAACATTTGTGTGTACCTCAGTCATTCAGTAACATAATAGACTGTAACATTGTGTGTGTACCTCAGTCATTCAGTAACATAATAGACTGTAACATTGTGTGTGTACCTCAGTCATTCAGTAACATAATAGACTGTAACATTGTGTGTACCTCAGTCATTCAGTAACATAATAGACTGTAACATTGTGTGTGTACCTCAGTCATTCAGTAACATAATAGACTGTAACATTGTGTGTGTACCTCAGTCATTCAGTAACATAATAGACTGTAACATTGTGTGTACCTCAGTCATTCAGTAACATAATAGACTGTAACATTGTGTGTACCTCAGTCATTCAGTAACATAATAGACTGTAACATTGTGTGTGTACCTCAGTCATTCAGTAACATAATAGACTGTAACATTGTGTGTGTACCTCAGTCATTCAGTAACATAATAGACTGTAACATTGTGTGTGTACCTCAGTCATTCAGTAACATAATAGACTGTAACATTGTGTGTGTACCTCAGTCATTCAGTAACATAATAGACTGTAACATTGTGTGTGTACCTCAGTCATTCAGTAACATAATAGACTGTAACATTGTGTGTACCTCAGTCATTCAGTAACATAATAGACTGTAACATTGTGTGTGTACCTCAGTCATTCAGTAACATAATAGACAGTAACATTGTGTGTGTACCTCAGTCATTCAGTAACATAATAGACTGTAACATTGTGTGTGTACCTCAGTCATTGTAACATTGTGTGTGTACCTCAGTCATTCAGTAACATAATAGACTGTAACATTGTGTGTGTACCTCAGTCATTCAGTAACATAATAGACAGTAACATTGTGTGTGTACCTCAGTCATTCAGTAACATAATAGACTGTAACATTGTGTGTACCTCAGTCATTCAGTAACATAATAGACTGTAACATTGTGTGTGTACCTCAGTCATTCAGTAACATAATAGACTGTAACATTGTGTGTGTACCTCAGTCATTCAGTAACATAATAGGACTGTAACATTGTGTGTGTACCTCAGTCATTCAGTAACATAATAGACTGTAACATTGTGTGTGTACCTCAGTCATTCAGTAACATAATAGACTGTAACATTGTGTGTGTACCTCAGTCATTCAGTAACATAATAGACTGTAACATTGTGTGTACCTCAGTCATTCAGTAACATAATAGACTGTAACATTGTGTGTGTACCTCAGTCATTCAGTAACATAATAGACTGTAACATTGTGTGTGTACCTCAGTCATTCAGTAACATAATAGACTGTAACATTGTGTGTGTACCTCAGTCATTCAGTAACATAATAGACTGTAACATTGTGTGTACCTCAGTCATTCAGTAACATAATAGACTGTAACATTGTGTGTGTACCTCAGTCATTCAGTAACATAATAGACTGTAACATTGTGTGTACCTCAGTCATTCAGTAACATAATAGACTATAACATTGTGTGTGTACCTCAGTCATTCAGTAACATAATAGACTGTAACATTGTGTGTGTACCTCAGTCATTCAGTAACATAATAGACTGTAACATTGTGTGTACCTCAGTCATTCAGTAACATAATAGACTGTAACATTGTGTGTACCTCAGTCATTCAGTAACATAATAGACTGTAACATTGTGTGTACCTCAGTCATTCAGTAACATAATAGACTGTAACATTGTGTGTACCTCAGTCATTCAGTAACATAATAGACTGTAACATTGTGTGTGTACCTCAGTCATTCAGTAACATAATAGACTGTAACATTGTGTGTGTACCTCAGTCATTCAGTAACATAATAGACTGTAACATTGTGTGTGTACCTCAGTCATTCAGTAACATAATAGACAGTAACATTGTGTGTGTACCTCAGTCATTCAGTAACATAATAGACTGTAACATTGTGTGTACCTCAGTCATTCAGTAACATAATAGACTGTAACATTGTGTGTACCTCAGTCATTCAGTAACATAATAGACTGTAACATTGTGTGTACCTCAGTCATTCAGTAACATAATAGACAGTAACATTGTGTGTACCTCAGTCATTCAGTAACATAATAGACTGTAACATTGTGTGTGTACCTCAGTCATTCAGTAACATAATAGACAGTAACATTGTGTGTACCTCAGTCATTCAGTAACATAATAGACTGTAACATTGTGTGTACCTCAGTCATTCAGTAACATAATAGACTGTAACATTGTGTGTGTACCTCAGTCATTCAGTAACATAATAGACTGTAACATTGTGTGTGTACCTCAGTCATTCAGTAACATAATAGACTGTAACATTGTGTGTACCTCAGTCATTCAGTAACATAATAGACTGTAACATTGTGTGTGTACCTCAGTCATTCAGTAACATAATAGACTGTAACATTGTGTGTGTACCTCAGTCATTCAGTAACATAATAGACTGTAACATTGTGTGTACCTCAGTCATTCAGTAACATAATAGACTGTAACATTGTGTGTGTACCTCAGTCATTCAGTAACATAATAGACTGTAACATTGTGTGTGTACCTCAGTCATTCAGTAACATAATAGACTGTAACATTGTGTGTGTACCTCAGTCATTCAGTAACATAATAGACTGTAACATTGTGTGTGTACCTCAGTCATTCAGTAACATAATAGACTGTAACATTGTGTGTGTACCTCAGTCATTCAGTAACATAATAGACTGTAACATTGTGTGTGTACCTCAGTCATTCAGTAACATAATAGACTGTAACATTGTGTGTGTACCTCAGTCATTCAGTAACATAATAGACTGTAACATTGTGTGTGTACCTCAGTCATTCAGTAACATAATAGACAGTAACATTGTGTGTGTACCTCAGTCATTCAGTAACATAATAGACTGTAACATTGTGTGTGTACCTCAGTCATTCAGTAACATAATAGACTGTAACATTGTGTGTGTACCTCAGTCATTCAGTAACATAATAGACTGTAACATTGTGTGTGTACCTCAGTCATTCAGTAACATAATAGACTGTAACATTGTGTGTGTACCTCAGTCATTCAGTAACATAATAGACTGTAACATTGTGTGTACCTCAGTCATTCAGTAACATAATAGACTGTAACATTGTGTGTGTACCTCAGTCATTCAGTAACATAATAGACTGTAACATTGTGTGTGTACCTCAGTCATTCAGTAACATAATAGACTGTAACATTGTGTGTGTACCTCAGTCATTCAGTAACATAATAGACTGTAACATTGTGTGTGTACCTCAGTCATTCAGTAACATAATAGACAGTAACATTGTGTGTGTACCTCAGTCATTCAGTAACATAATAGACTGTAACATTGTGTACCTCAGTCATTCAGTAACATAATAGACTGTAACATTGTGTGTGTACCTCAGTCATTCAGTAACATAATAGACTGTAACATTGTGTGTGTACCTCAGTCATTCAGTAACATAATCGACAGTAACATTGTGTGTGTACCTCAGTCATTCAGTAACATAATAGACTGTAACATTGGTGTGTACCTCAGTCATTCAGTAACATAATAGACTGTAACATTGTGTGTGTACCTCAGTCATTCAGTAACATAATAGACTGTAACATTGTGTGTGTACCTCAGTCATTCAGTAACATAATAGACAGTAACATTGTGTGTGTACCTCAGTCATTCAGTAACATAATAGACTGTAACATTGTGTGTACCTCAGTCATTCAGTAACATAATAGACTGTAACATTGTGTGTGTACCTCAGTCATTCAGTAACATAATAGACTGTAACATTGTGTGTGTACCTCAGTCATTCAGTAACATAATAGACTGTAACATTGTGTGTACCTCAGTCATTCAGTAACATAATAGACTGTAACATTGTGTGTACCTCAGTCATTCAGTAACATAATAGACTGTAACATTGTGTGTGTACCTCAGTCATTCAGTAACATAATAGACTGTAACATTGTGTGTGTACCTCAGTCATTCAGTAACATAATAGACAGTAACATTGTGTGTGTACCTCAGTCATTCAGTAACATAATAGACAGTAACATTGTGTGTGTACCTCAGTCATTCAGTAACATAATAGACAGTAACATTGTGTGTGTACCTCAGTCATTCAGTAACATATAATAGACTGTAACATTGTGTGTGTACCTCAGTCATTCAGTAACATAATAGACTGTAACATTGTGTGTGTACCTCAGTCATTCAGTAACATAATAGACTGTAACATTTGTGTGTACCTCAGTCATTCAGTAACATAATAGACTGTAACATTGTGTGTACCTCAGTCATTCAGTAACATAATAGACTGTAACATTGTGTGTACCTCAGTCATTCAGTAACATAATAGACTGTAACATTGTGTGTGTACCTCAGTCATTCAGTAACATAATAGACTGTAACATTGTGTGTGTACCTCAGTCATTCAGTAACATAATAGACTGTAACATTGTGTGTACCTCAGTCATTCAGTAACATAATAGACTGTAACATTGTGTGTGTACCTCAGTCATTCAGTAACATAATAGACTGTAACATTGTGTGTGTACCTCAGTCATTCAGTAACATAATAGACTGTAACATTGTGTGTGTACCTCAGTCATTCAGTAACATAATAGACTGTAACATTGTGTGTGTACCTCAGTCATTCAGTAACATAATAGACTGTAACATTGTGTGTGTACCTCAGTCATTCAGTAACATAATAGACTGTAACATTGTGTGTGTACCTCAGTCATTCAGTAACATAATAGACTGTAACATTGTGTGTGTACCTCAGTCATTCAGTAACATAATAGACTGTAACATTTGTGTGTACCTCAGTCATTCAGTAACATAATAGACTGTAACATTGTGTGTACCTCAGTCATTCAGTAACATAATAGACTGTAACATTGTGTGTACCTCAGTCATTCAGTAACATAATAGACTGTAACATTGTGTGTGTACCTCAGTCATTCAGTAACATAATAGACTGTAACATTGTGTGTACCTCAGTCATTCAGTAACATAATAGACTGTAACATTGTGTGTACCTCAGTCATTCAGTAACATAATAGACTGTAACATTGTGTGTGTACCTCAGTCATTCAGTAACATAATAGACTGTAACATTGTGTGTACCTCAGTCATTCAGTAACATAATAGACTGTAACATTGTGTGTGTACTTCAGTCATTCAGTAACATAATAGACTGTAACATTGTGTGTGTACCTCAGTCATTCAGTAACATAATAGACTGTAACATGTGTGTGTACCTCAGTCATTCAGTAACATAATAGACTGTAACATTGTGTGTACCTCAGTCATTCAGTAACATAATAGACTGTAACATTGTGTGTGTACCTCAGTCATTCAGTAACATAATAGACTGTAACATTGTGTGTGTACCTCAGTCATTCAGTAACATAATAGACTGTAACATTGTGTGTGTACCTCAGTCATTCAGTAACATAATAGACTGTAACATTGTGTGTGTACCTCAGTCATTCAGTAACATAATAGACTGTAACATTGTGTGTACCTCAGTCATTCAGTAACATAATAGACTGTAACATTTGTGTGTACCTCAGTCATTCAGTAACATAATAGACTGTAACATTGTGTGTGTACCTCAGTCATTCAGTAACATAATAGACTGTAACATTGTGTGTGTACCTCAGTCATTCAGTAACATTCAGACTGTAACATAATAGACAGTAACATAATAGACGTAATTGTGTGTGTACCTCAGTCATTCAGTAACATAATAGACTGTAACATTGTGTGTGTACCTCAGTCATTCAGTAACATAATAGACTGTAACATTGTGTGTGTACCTCAGTCATTCAGTAACATAATAGACTGTAACATTGTGTGTGTACCTCAGTCATTCAGTAACATAATAGACTGTAACATTGTGTGTACCTCAGTCATTCAGTAACATAATAGACTGTAACATTGTGTGTGTACCTCAGTCATTCAGTAACATAATAGACTGTAACATTGTGTGTGTGTACCTCAGTCATTCAGTAACATAATAGACTGTAACATTGTGTGTGTACCTCAGTCATTCAGTAACATAATAGACTGTAACATTGTGTGTGTACCTCAGTCATTCAGTAACATAATAGACTGTAACATTGTGTGTACCTCAGTCATTCAGTAACATAATAGACTGTAACATTGTGTGTGTACCTCAGTCATTCAGTAACATAATAGACTGTAACATTGTGTGTGTACCTCAGTCATTCAGTAACATAATAGACTGTAACATTTGTGTGTACCTCAGTCATTCAGTAACATAATAGACTGTAACATTGTGTGTGTACCTCAGTCATTCAGTAACATAATAGACTGTAACATGTGTGTGTACCTCAGTCATTCAGTAACATAATAGACTGTAACATGTGTGTGTACCTCAGTCATTCAGTAACATAATAGACTGTAACATTGTGTGTGTACCTCAGTCATTCAGTAACATAATAGACTGTAACATTGTGGTGTGACCCCTTACATTGTGTGTACTTGATGAACACGAATTTCTGACCCCTACATTGTGTGTGTACTTGATGAACACGAATTTGTGTGTACGAATTTCTGACCCTTACATTGTGTGTACTTGATGAACACGAATTTCTGACCCTTACATTGTGTGTACTTGATGAACACGAATTTCTGACCCTTCATTGTGTGTACTTAATGAACACGAATTTGTGACCCTTACATTGTGTGTACTTGATGAACACGATTTTCTGACCCTTACATTGTGTGTACTTGATGAACACGAATTTTGTGTGTACATTGTGAACACGAATTTGTGTTGACCCTTACATTGTGTGTACTTGATGAACACGAGTTTCTGACCCTTACATTGTGTGTACTTGATGAACACGAATTTCTGACCCTTACATTGTGTGTACTTGATGAACACGAATTTCTGACCCTTACATTGTGTGTACTTGATGAACACGAATTTCTGACCCTTACATTGTGTGTACTTGATGAACACGAATTTCTGACCCTTACATTGTGTGTACTTAATGAACACGAGTTTCTGACCCTTACATTGTGTGTACTTAATGAACACGAGTTTCTGACCCTTATATTGTGTGTACATGATGAACACGAATTTCTGACCCTTACATTGTGTGTACTTGATGAACACGAATTTCTGACCCTTACATTGTGTGTACTTGATGAACACGAATTTCTGACCCTTACATTGTGTGTACTTGATGAACACGAATTTCTGACCCTTACATTGTGTGTACTTGATGAACACGAATTTCTGACCCTTACATTGTGTGTACTTGATGAACACGAATTTCTGACCCTTACATTGTGTGTACTTGATGAACACGAATTTCTGACCCTTACATTGTGTGTACTTGATGAACACGAATTTCTGACCCTTACATTGTGTGTACTTAATGAACACGAATTTCTGACCCTTACATTGTGTGTACTTGATGAACACGAGTTTCTGACCCTTATATTGTGTGTACATGATGAACACGAATTTCTGACCCTTACATTGTGTGTACTTGATGAACACGAATTTCTGACCCTTACATTGTGTGTACTTGATGAACACGAATTTCTGACCCTTACATTGTGTGTACTTGATGAACACGAATTTCTGACCCTTACATTGTGTGTACTTGATGAACACGAATTTCTGACCCTTACATTGTGTGTACTTGGTGAACACGAATTTCTGACCCTTACATTGTGTGTACTTGATGAACACGAATTTCTGACCCTTACATTGTGTGTACTTGATGAACACGAATTTCTGACCCTTACATTGTGTGTACTTGATGAACACGAATTTCTGACCCTTACATTGTGTGTACTTGATGAACACGAATTTCTGACCCTTACATTGTGTGTACTTGATGAACACGAATTTCTGACCCTTACATTGTGTGTACTTGATGAACACGAATTTCTGACCCTTACATTGTGTGTACTTGATGAACACGAATTTCTGAACCTTCCATTGTGTGTACTTGATGAACACGAATTTCTGACCCTTACATTGTGTGTACTTGATGAACACGAATTTCTGACCCTTACATTGTGTGTACTTGATGAACACGAATTTCTGACCCTTCCATTGACTAATGATCACATAGAAACGAACCCTAAATTGTGTTGGTATGCACGTGGTTCTGAATCCTACATTGAGGTAGTGAACACTTGGTTCCGAACCTTCCGTTGTCTTTTAGTTATCACGTGATTCTGAACATAACATTGAGGAATTGAACACGTGGTTCTGAACTTTATATTGCGTTAACGAACACTTGGTTTTGAACCTCACATTGAGTAAGTGAACAAGTGGTTCTGAACCTCACACTTATTTAGTGAACACGTGGTTCTGAACCTCACATTAAATTTGTGAACACGTGGTTCTAAACCTCTAATTGAGTTAGTGAACACTTGGTTTTGAACCTTACATTGAATTAGTGAGCATGTGGTTCTGAACCTTACATTGAGTTAGTGAACAAGTGGTTCTGAACCTTACATTGAATTAGTGAACACATGGTTCTGAACCTCACATTGAGTTAGTGAACAAGTGGTTCTGAACCTCACATTGATTTAGTAAACACGTGGTTTTGAACCTCACATTGAGTTAGTGAACACTTGGTTTTGAACCTTACAGTGAATTAGTGAACACTTGTGGTTCTGAACTTACATTCACTGAACCTTACAAGTTAGTGAACATGTTTGAACCTACATTGGTTAGTGAACACTGGTTTGAACCTGAGTGTGAACAATGAGTTAGTGACACTGGTTTGAACACGTAGTGAACACTTGGGTTCTGAACCTCACATTGAGTATTTAGTGAACACGTGGTTTCTGAACCTTACATTGAATTAGTGAACACATTGGTTCTGAACCTCACATTGAGTAGTGAACACGTGGTTCTGAACCTCACATTGAGGTAGTGAACACGTGATTCTGAACCTAACATTGAATTATATAATTGAACATATAAATATAGACAGACGTGACAAGAGGATGTTGTTTATTAACGTTTGTATCGAGTGCTATGATCGATTGGATAGTTAACTGATGACAACAAAGATTGTTCCATCGACACTGATCGCGTGAACCGCAGCAATCCAGGTAATTAGAAAATGTACAGGTGACATCAATAGTTCCGCTCAACTGTCACATTATCATGATAATCACAAATCACCTTCTTTAAAACAATTTATACTAGCTTCTTATTTAAACAATTTTCCCCGTAAAACCATGAATGTCTTTTTAAGTGTTATTTTCCTTGTCCTCTCTGATCAGTTGATGTCTGTATTTACTGTAGCAGCACAGTTCGTCAAACATTACTATTGGTTTTATGTCTGTTTTTCGGAAAGATAACCAATCTTGCTACTGCTACTATCAAAGACCATAGTAAAGCACGACATCAGGTATGCTATATAACGATACCTGTTCTTCTAATCGTCATGCGAAAGACATTCTCCATGTCTCCTTGCTTATGTAAGTCCGGATTAGATTATCAATATGGTGTCATAATCTTTAGAGTTGCTGAATGGTGCTACTGAGCAACGGTTCGTCGCTCTCAATATAGCACGGTGCCATTTTAATGATTCACTTGGTCGATTTTGTTCAATAACCTGTTAACAATGCTAATCATAAGGACGCATCAGGATTAGAAAATTATCATGTTAATATCATGTCAAAGTTTAGGCTTTGGCAAAGAATTGTGATATACGGTAGTAGCCGTATAGTAATTTTACAGCTAGACAACAGAACATCAAATACTATTTAATTTGAGAAGTTTATCGCCGTACGGTATTTGTCGAGAGATATGTATGACGAATTCGTGAATCATCTGCGAATATTTCACGAATAATATGATTCCTGCATCCCAAATTTTATTTTCTCTCTTTTACAAACTCTATGTGAACACACCTTAGTCTTCCAAGCTGCACACAGAGATATCGTCCTTAAATGACAATAGCTGTTAGTAAGATGTTATATATGTGAGATATCGTTCTTAAATGACAATAGCTGTTAGTAAGATGTTATATATGTGAGATATCGTCCTTAAATGACAATAGCTGTTAGTAAGATGTTATATATGTGAGATATCGTCCTTAAATGACAATAGCTGTTAGTAAGATGTTATATATTTGAGATATATTCCTTAAATGACAAAAGCTGTTAGTAAGGTGTTATATATGTGAGATATCGTCCTTAAATGACAATAGCTGTTAGTAAGATGTTATGTATGTGAGATATCATTCTTAAATGACAATAGCTGTTAGTAAAGATGGTATATATGTGAGATATCGTCCTTAAATGACAATAGCTGTTAGTAAGATGTTACATATGTGAGATATCGTCCTTAAATGATAATAGCTGTTAGTAAGATGATATATATGTGAGATATCATCCTTAAATGACAATAGCTGTTAGAAAGATGTTATATATGTGAGATATCGTCCTTAAATGACAATAGCTGTTAGTAAGATATTATATATGTGCCGTAACTGGGAAAAATTTTGACATGTTTTTTTTTCTTCAGTTATCTATTAAAAACTATGAGGTTTTATGAATAAAGTTGTGAAATTCCTTCGAATAGACAAACAAACATACATTATAAATATTAGTTAGATCACAAACTTTATGCACTGTTAAATGTCTTGTGTTTTGTCTTTAGCGTTATATTTGTTTAAATAGAATTAAACATAAGGTTAAAATCTCTTTATTAATACTAATAATACTGCGGAAAAAAAAGTGAAATGAAATTGTGATCCACTGAAAGTACTGCCAAAAATCATTTTCAGCTCTTATTTGTGCTTGTAAAATTAAAACCTATATGCATTGAAAGTACAGTAATTCTCAAAATGTTGATAACTGTTGGTGGTTACTAACGTATTCTTCTTGATTCGCGAGTATTAAACATACGGCACATAAAAACTAAAACAATCTTACAATACATGTTCGGTAGAGTCTGGGTTACATTTGCCATCCATTTACTCTAGATGATAAAAAGACAATGAATTATGCATGGTAACATTGACATCAATTTCACGGCCGTAACGAGATTTTATTTCTAAACTTTGAGCGCAATATGCCTATGGATCAGATTTAGTCGACGGAAACGCACTTTGCAAAAAAAAAAAAAAAAAAAAAACCCGCAAAACGGCGCAAATATCCGCGAGACGTGCGCTAAGATATGCAAACCCCTGAAAGCTTCGAGGTAACGACTGAATTAGAATACTGATTTTATAATTTCTTTCATCATTTCTTAAACAAACAAAAACATACTTAGAACAGATTGTTACTCTTACTACCAACTTAATTTTCGTGAGTGAATGACTTTCGCGATGGGTTAGGAAGTGTCAAGAATAATTACCACAACAATGTTTTCAATGATTTAATAATGATTGAATATGCCCTGATGGAGAATGATACAGTGTTTGTATGCTATAACAAATTGGTTTGTTTTGTTAACTAGAGAGAAAAAGAAAACCAAGGATGAGAATGTAAATTAATATATAATAAAACCACTACCGAATATAAATAACAATTACACAAGTGAATCAATTATAATCAAAACTATGACTAGAAAATGAGCAAATGTACGAGGATGAAATGGCTCCGTGCCAAAGGCACGAAACAGGAGAGATAAATTGTAAAACAAATGTACTGATAATTACATCACAAAATTATCATTCTATATCTTTAATATTTTTTGATGGATTGGTCTTTGCTATACATATAATGTAGATAAAAAGCCAATTTTGAGCACAGAAAAGAATATTCAGAATACACGTACAAACCATTAACGAGCGAAATCAGATCATTGTGAAAAAGTTGTTAGACATGAAAACGCGAAATTCACGCGCAGCGAAAATAAATTGGTTCACAGGCTAAATAATGGGCCATGATGGCGGGTTGAAAAGCTAAATGATGGGCCATGATGGCGGGTTGAAAAGCTAAATGATGGGCCATGATGGCGGGTTGAAAAGCTAAATGATGGGCCATGATGGCGGGTTGAAAAGCTAAATGATGGGCCATGATGGCGGGTTGAAAAGCTAAATGATGGGCCATGATGGCGGGTTGAAAAGCTAAATGATGGGCCATGATGGCGGGTTGAAAAGCTAAATGATGGGCCACGATGGCGGGTTCAAAAGCTAAATGATGGGCCATGATGGCGGGTTTAAAAAGCTAAATGATGGGCCATGATGGCGGGTTCAAAAGCTAAATGATGGGCCATGATGGCGGGTTGAAAAGCAAAATGATGGGCCACGATGGCGGGTTGAAAAGCTAAATGATGGGCCATGATGGCGGGTTGAAAAGCTAAATGATGGGCCATGATGGCGGGTTGAAAAGCTAAATGATGGGCCATGATGGCGGGTTGAAAAGCTAAATGATGGGCCATGATGGCGGGTTGAAAAGCTAAATGATGGGCCATGATGGCGGGTTGAAAAGCTAAATGATGGGCCATGATGGCGGGTTGAAAAGCTAAATGATGGGCCATGATGGCGGGTTGAAAAGCTAAATGATGGGCCATGATGGCGGGTTGAAAAGCTAAAATGATGGGCCATGATGGCGGGTTGAAAAGCTAAATGATGGGCCATGATGGCGGGTTGAAAAGCTAAATGATGGGCCATGATGGCGGGTTGAAAAGCTAAATGATGGGCCATGATGGCGGGTTGAAAGCTAAATGATGGGCCATGATGGCGGGTTGAAAAGCTAAATGATGGGCCATGATGGCGGGTTGAAAAGCTAAATGATGGGCCAGATGGCGGGTTCAAAAGCTAAATGATGGGCCATGATGGCGGGTTGAAAAGCTAAATGATGGGCCATGATGGCGGGTTCAAAAGCTAAATGATGGGCCATGATGGCGGGTTGAAAAGCTAAATGATGGGCCATGATGGCGGGTTGAAAAGCTAAATGATGGGCCATGATGGCGGGTTGAAAAGCTAAATGATGGGCCATGATGGCGGGTTGAAAAGCTAAATGATGGGCCATGATGGCGGGTTGAAAAGCTAAATGATGGGCCATGATGGCGGGTTGAAAAGCTAAATGATGGGCCATGATGGCGGGTTGAAAAGCTAAATGATGGGCCATGATGGCGGGGTTGAAAAGCTAAATGATGGGCCATGATGGCGGGTTGAAAAGCTAAATGATGGGCCATGATGGCGGGTTGAAAAGCTAAATGATGGGCCATGATGGCGGGTTGAAAAGCTAAATGATGGGCCATGATGGCGGGTTGAAAAGCTAAATGATGGGCCATGATGGCGGGTTGAAAAGCTAAATGATGGGCCATGATGGCGGGTTGAAAAGCTAAATGATGGGCCATGATGGCGGGTTGAAAAGCTAAATGATGGGCCATGATGGCGGGTTGAAAAGCTAAATGATGGGCCATGATGGCGGGTTGAAAAGCTAAATGATGGGCCATGATGGCGGGTTGAAAAGCTAAATGATGGGCCATGATGGCGGGTTGAAAAGCTAAATGATGGGCCATGATGGCGGGTTGAAAAGCTAAATGATGGGCCATGATGGCGGGTTCAAAAGCTAAATGATGGGCCATGATGGCGGGTTGAAAAGCTAAATGATGGGCCATGATGGCGGGTTGAAAAGCTAAATGATGGGCCATGATGGCGGGTTGAAAAGCTAAATGATGGGCCATGATGGCGGGTTGAAAAGCTAAATGATGGGCCATGATGGCGGGTTGAAAAGCTAAATGATGGGCCATGATGGCGGGTTGAAAAGCTAAATGATGGGCCATGATGGCGGGTTGAAAAGCTAAATGATGGGCCATGATGGCGGGTTGAAAAGCTAAATGATGGGCCATGATGGCGGGTTCAAAAGCTAAATGATGGGCCATGATGGCGGGTTGAAAAGCTAAATGATGGGCCATGATGGCGGGTTGAAAAGCTAAATGATGGGCCATGATGGCGGGTTGAAAAGCTAAATGATGGGCCATGATGGCGGGTTGAAAAGCTAAATGATGGGCCATGATGGCGGGTTGAAAAGCTAAATGATGGGCCATGATGGCGGGTTGAAAAGCTAAATGATGGGCCATGATGGCGGGTTGAAAAGCTAAATGATGGGCCATGATGGCGGGTTGAAAAGCTAAATGATGGGCCATGATGGCGGGTTGAAAAGCTAAATGATGGGCCATGATGGCGGGTTGAAAAGCTAAATGATGGGCCATGATGGCGGGTTGAAAAGCTAAATGATGGGCCATGATGGCGGGTTGAAAAGCTAAATGATGGGCCATGATGGCGGGTTGAAAAGCTAAATGATGGGCCATGATGGCGGGTTGAAAAGCTAAATGATGGGCCATGATGGCGGGTTGAAAAGCTAAATGATGGGCCATGATGGCGGGTTGAAAAGCTAAATGATGGGCCATGATGGCGGTTGGCTAATATGGCTAGCGGTTGAAAAGCTAAATGATGGGCCATGATGGCGGGTTGAAAAGCTAAATGATGGGCCATGATGGCGGGTTGAAAAGCTAAATGATGGGCCATGATGGCGGGTTGAAAAGCTAAATGATGGGCCATGATGGGTTGGCTAATGATGGGCCATGAAAGCTAAATATGGGCCATGATGCGGGTTGAAAAGCTAAATGATGGGCCATGATGGCGGGTTGAAAAGCTAAAAATGGGCCATGATGGCGGGTTAAAAGCTAAATGATGGGCCATGATGGCGGGTTGAAAAGCTAAATGATGGGCCATGATGGCGGGTTGAAAAGCTAAATGATGGGCCATGATGGCGGGTTGAAAAGCTAAATGATGGGCCATGATGGCGGGTTGAAAAGCTAAATGATGGGCCATGATGGCGGTTGAAAAGCTAAATGATGGGCCATGATGACGGTTGAAAAGCTAATGAGGGTCACTAATGATGGCTATGAAGGCGCTTCTCAAACTTCGAAACGAGTATATTGGTGTCGCCGTTTAGATAAGGATTTGCATACTACTGTACCATATTTATTGTGATATACAAACATAGCTCGTTATTTGGAATACTTACTTTTGGTTGAAAAGGTTGACATGGTAGAATTCGCCTATTGGGTAACAATAAAGCAATTGTTGTTATTGGCATCACTTTTTTGTCCATCGATATATAAATTTAACCATTGTGTCGATTGTTTTATAACAGAACAGGCTATTTGCAGACAGGTATCGATCTACCTGTTACGAGTTTTGCTAATCGTATTTACATTCACATATGTCCACATGATAAACGTTTTACGTCACATTGGTTTTACAAAAACGACCTTGGCCATCAATGTAGTGATCTGTAGTATGAAAACTGTTGGTCGATGATGTATAGGTGTACATAAAATAAATTGATAATAGGTATGTAAATAATTGATAGGAATGAACTATTCTTAATGATCGTAAGAAAACAAATGAGATTTTTAAAAAATATTGAAGTTTTGAGGTTGCCTGATGATTTCAAAATATTCAAAATGTTATACCCGTCTTATCCATCATGCCATCATTTTAATGTTAAAGCCTGGATTAGTTTTTTTACAAGGACATTTATCATAATAACATATCTATTGTGACAATCAGATGAAATCATTACTATTGATCGTGTTTTTATATGTTTATAACCGGAACAAGGATGTTAAGCCCCAACAATCACAATCTGATTAAAGTACGTATCCTTATCCCCACTCCGCTTTATCGACACTCTATTAAACGGAGTGGGGAGATATAATTATAATCTGTGTTTTAATCAGATTCCAATCAATCAGGTTTTTTTTTTAAGTTGTTATCGTTTTCATGGTTTTAATTAATTAAATATCTAATAACAACTTATATAAAACAACATATTGGTGTGGGTTAGAGACCTAACTACATAACATCATTGTTACAGTGGTATTGAGAGTAGGTCAGCGTTCCATCTCCCAATCGTTACTAAACCATTAAATCTTAGAGTTCCTCTTCACCGGAAGTTTTATCAAGTCTATTTCACAAACAGTTTCAAAATGCTGGATGTGAAACACATTGGGTTGTTTTCCATTGAAACATATTTTGAAAAAAAAAAAAAAAAAAAAAAAAGAAAAAGAAAGAAGCCGCAAAGCGTGTCATTATCATCCGCGCTCCGTGGTTGGTATAAAACCCCAAATACATCAAGGTTAAAGTAACAACTATTCAAGTGTGAAACTGAAAAAAAAACCCAGCAGGTAACAAAAGGAAACTGTAATTTGGTATTTTTGAATGAGTTTCCATGGCACAACTAGGGCACTTGTCTGATTTATACAGAAAGTTTCATGGAGTTGCGTTGACGGTTTTGAGTTAAAGCCCGAAACAAAAACAACAATAATTTAGTATTTTTGACTACGTTTCCATGGTAACAGAAAAACACATAACATGGAAGGTTCGCAATTGCAAAAGGCACAACTAGGGCACTTATTTAATATATTCAGAAAATTTCCTGGAGCTGTGTTTAACGGTTTTGGAGGTATATCCGGAAACAAAAGGAATCAGTAATTTGGTATTTTTGACTAAGTTTCCACGGTAACGGAAAAAATCCAAAAATGGAAGGTTCGCAATAGCAAAAGGCACAACTAGGGCACTTGTCTGATATATTCAGAAATTTCTCATGGAGTTGCGTTAAACGATTTCGCAAACGCGTTTCGTAGGGAATAAAATAATAATAATAATAATAATAAAATAAAACAAGTCCATCATTAAAGTTGTTATCGTTAAAGTCACGAATCAAGATAAGCCTTTAATATGTTATTCATTAACAGAAGTTACTACCATTTTGAAAATAACAGTCCTTTCAATGCATTGGTTTTAATTTAAAAAATACAAATAAGAGCAGAAAGTGATTTAAGCAGTACTGCCAAGAATCATTATATGTACATCTATAGTGAAGCGAAATGAATACCTACGGCCAGACTATGAAGCCAAATTGTGTTCTACAATTTCGTGTCACGTTTTTACAATGATATTAGTAATTGTAAAGTGATTTATGTAGGATGTTTCCATCTAAACATACATAAGGCATACAAAACAACAATTTTACAATACATAATCTCTGTGTTGTAACTAACGTTTATTAAGGCATCTGAGGCTATTTGAATAATTTTCACGGCTTAATTTCACAAACCTTATGGTTTTCAATCGATTTATGAAGAAAAATTAACATGTCAAATTTTTCGTCCAGTTACGGCACATATAAAAACAGCAGCATCAATGTTACCATGTTTAAATGGTTATTTTTTTTTTACATGTTGTGCATGTCCCACTATGAAAGATATTTTGAAAAAACAAAACCAAAACACGCGAAAGATTAAACAGCAGCATCGCTATTATCATTAGCGAAAAGGTCCTACTATACTGTATAGAAATTCATTTCAGCACAGAGATGAAATATATGAAATGTTATAAATGTCAGAAAACTTGTAGGGGAAAGTGTAATAAAAACTGCATGATTGGAAGCTGACGGAATGATTGCAGCAGAGAGCATTGTCCTGGAATCATAGTACAGTGTAGGCATCGATTGCACTTGTCAATGGACCGTGACCACTGCTGCTAACCCCAGGCTTCAATAACCAGGAGCTCGTGCCGCGGCGCCATTTCAAACCTCACCACTCATATTCCATGCATCCTCAGCTTTTTAAATACCATTGTTTACCAACGGGTATGTTTGCACTTTGAGTGTCTATGTGGCGAGTTCCCATTGGCGTTTTATGAACTGGTGACACCGTTCATGTGGCCTTCACTGATTGGCTGTATTGATGGTGTACACGGCTAATCAAAGACACGCTTTCAAATCAAACATTTACAACGGACCCATCATATATAATTGTAACATAAAATGGTCAAACAAGTGTTTTCAATATACGGATTTAATCGATAAAGAGAACTGTATGATAATGGAATCACTGAGGGAGGTAGATCTAGTTACATCCACTGTACTCGGTTCTCTCCAGTAAGTGAATCCCGTCATCAGTGCTTGCTGATATTGTCGTCTGCCCGAGAATCGTAGTACCAACGTGGTTCAGATGTTGCCTTTTTACCTTTCAATTTCAAGATGCTCGAAAGGGGCAGGTTATGCCGTTAAATCGTTGGTTTTTCACCAAAAATTCTGGCTTTCCTGTACCACAAAAACTGGCATATTAAATTTACGGCCTCAAAACCATTGTTTCTGATGCACTTGTATTGGAATGACTTTGGCAAAGGCACAAAAGTGGTTTAGTCCTAACCATTGTTTGACTTTAATTTGCTGGAAATGATTTTAACATGCTATGATCCTATGCCCAGTGCCCTGATATAAAGTTGCCTCATGTGACCATTTAGCTAGTGATGTTCCGATTGATCGAGTTCGTCGAGTATCGTTGGTTTGGGGTGTTTGACAAATTAATCGAGTAAGAAATGTGTAATCGAGTTTCGTCGGGCTTGTCCAACATCATGATAAACGAAAGTGTGTAATTAGCCAATCAGTAAACCACACAAGACATGTCATAGAACACTTGTCGTAATCAATCGCTTGTCTGTGTTGTCGCTCATTTCAAATAACAAGCGTCTAAACAAATTGAAGAGCACATACGCATACGTAGTAAAGTAAACGTTCAGAGGAGTATGCTTATGTTTGTGAAAACATAATTAAACCACCTGAGAACATGGCAACATGTGTAGAAGAAAGTTTGTATGATTTTACAGGAAAACGTACACGGTCTTCAGTGCGACCAAAGACAAATATAATCGATTTTAATCGATCATCGATTGGTTACACAAAAGTGGGGATCGATCATGAAATTGCAATCGATTCCCAACTCTATGTATATCTATAGCGATTTGTTTTCGCGAAGGTGTTATTTTTGCGATTTTGCGCGACATAGATCCATTAAATGTTAACAACTGGGATATTACATAATTATATCATATTCTGATAGTCACACTGCGAAATTTGAACATTTTTATTTTATTTTATATATTAAATGAATTTCACGATACTGTTTTATCCACCAAAATGAACGTCTATACGGTCTTAATTCTAATACATGTTGTAAATCAGCAAGTAAACCAGTTTCCACAATGCGTTCGGTCTTCGACGGTTCGCAGTAAAACAGTCAGAAGTTACGATCATTGTTCGAAAACGGTCTTCCTAAGAATTGCTATTAAATGTCGATATTATAAGTCTACTTCATTTGCTTTCTTGATCCTGTTAAATGAAGTTTTGATTACACCGTTGACTAGAACCATTTCACACATCCCACGATCGCTGCCGTTATTCAGCGAAGATGTCCATTATGAAGTACACTCACTTTTCACGTTAACGGGATATGATTGATAGTTGGCAGAGTTGATAGGGCAGAACAGTTAGATTAGGACATGCCTATTATTGAATTTTTTCATATTATTGGAACACCAATGCAAGGTTGAAAATCCATTGTCTAATTATACCTTACATAGAAAACCATAGAGCGAAAAAAATATCGTTTAGAGTAAATTGCATGGAAAACATCACAATAATACTACAATGAATTATCCAACGTCTCGTTTATAATTAATAACAAATATGTTTAAATTAATGTTAATATTTGACCAAGTACGAGAATGGTATTGATTTAGAGTGACTAACGTAATTAATTATAACCGATATTTCATTATTTATAGCAGTGTATTGAATATAGCCTGGCTGTCATGCTGACGAAAATCTCAGTGTTTATTGCTTTTTAACAGTGACGTCACAGAAATTCAACAGAGAGGAGCTGTTCATCTGCTATTAATATTGTGCATTGTTCTGTACATAATGGATGATTTTACTGACAGTTACCATGACCGGTAAAAAAGGTAAATTCATTTGTCACCCTTAATCAATATTTTAAAAATGATTTAATGAAGCAGGAAGTGATCAGCGAAGTCCATGTACAGAACATTTGTTTCGTTTCAATATCATATTTCATTGACTCAAGTATCAAATCCAAATTGGATCGAATATCAGGATTAAACATATATAAACATCTCTTTAAAACATACAATGCTTTAATCGTCAGTGGAAATATCCAGTTATTAGTCTACACGTACAGATGGTATTAACTGATTGTCACCGCGAGGAAATTATACAAGGACAGTTGAGAGCTAAGAAAGGGATATCAAATAAAGTGTGATAAACGAATTTTAGCTTATGAAGATTCACTAAAATGACAAGCGAATTTTTATTAAATGAAATAACAGAAAACGACAAAGATGACCAAATGATATTACAGAAAACGACAAAGATGACCAAATGATATAACAGAAAACGACAAACCAATGTTGACAAAATGAAATCTCACTAGTATCTCACCAGTCCATCATCGATAGAAAGCTTGTTAAGATGAATAGTAATATTTACGTATACGGTTAAACATTACAACGTGTGATTGCTGGTACGTCTCCAAATAATAGAAGAATCAAACAAAGGCTGACCGAATGACACCAAACAAAAGTTGTTAAAATGACACCAAACAAAAGGTGATCAATAAGACATTATCCTATCAATAAATGGCGCCTTGGAAGTTAGTTTGATATACAATTCATATGTATAACATATCTGGAAATTTAAACATAATTTTGGACAATCAAAAATTACAAAACTAACCTATTGCCTTAACGATGGTTGACTAAAACTACTGGTAGAAGGTGATATGTTGACTAACAACAGAAAAGATCAATCAAGTGTTACTCAATGAAGTAAAAATACTGAAACAAAACAAATTGATAAATTAAAAGCTGGTTGGACTTACATGTCTTTTAACAACTAAGGTCATTTAAGGTTATCGTCTCTGCAAGCATTGTTTTGGGAGGCTGTAGTATATTTATGCTTCCTTGTAATAGTGAGACTCTTGCCCTTTTACGATCATGCAGTGTGAACAACACGTGCAATCCTAACGTCCTTCCTGTATGGCAGTTCATAACTGAAGATAAAGAAAACCACTCAAAGTGAACAAAGGTTTGCGGTACACAACAAATGACATTACAAAAAGTGATCAACAAAAGTTAACAAACTAAAAATACAAAAAACTATAATCGCGAAAGTTGCTTAATGAATATAATATCTAGCTTTTTACTTGACCAAATCGGTTTCATTTAGTACTTTTAGTGATTTGTTTCAGATATTGCAAAACACAATATATTTGTATTAAAAACTTCCTTGAAATTTTAATCCGCGCTTTTGTCAGTAAGCAAAACAGATGACTAAGAGAAATGTGCTTTTCTATACCATCTGGATTATTCTGCCCATCAATCAATATCTGATCAACACAAAAATGTCTTGAATAACATGAATTAGTAAGTCTGTAACCAAAGAAGTGTTAATTCGGAAGTAACTAGACTATGCCACGACACTTGGTATCCCAAATTACAATACTGAGGGCTAAAATAAAAAAAAAATAAAAAAAAATCCTCAAACTTTTGAAGTAAGATACGAAGCGCTAGAAGTAAAGTTCATCTGGTTTTGTTCCCTAGGAATCTTGTGTGGGCAGTAAGATACAAAGGGCTAAATTGAAACAATTTGCTTTATTCTTCAGTAAGATACAGAGACTCTAAATAAAGATATATTTTGTTTAGTCCACAAGAATCTAGTATTCGCATACGACATTTATGAGGCCAGAATGTTTAAATCTCTGTAGTGATGTATATTTGTCGCCTTCAGCGGCCATGTCTATTAGGACATACTCGATGACAAATCTGAACATATAGCAATATCAATTTATATATATATATTTTTATTTCTCTTCATAAATGTGAAAACATTTGACAGGCTGTTACGTGTAGTATAATGTGTAGACGTGAACATTTAGAACACAAGGAATCGACGGATGTAGGATAAGAAGACAATGTTTTATGGTCGATAATAAGGAACGAGTAATTCGAAAAATGAGTGACTGTGAATATGGATATCATTATAGATTGCTTGAGGGTTTATCATTTCAATTTTAGTGCCATTTTAGATTTATTTAATATAAAACAACTTTTTTCACCTTGGTATCCCTCATATTGGTTTGACATATACTAGTATAATACAGTCAAATCTGTCTTAGAGACCACCGCTGTATAAATATCACCTGCATAATAATACCTCTTTTCAAGGGTTCCTATTCAACATTTATAACACAATTTGACGTGCTTAATAAGATCCATTTCCCTTGCCCTTTCCATGCCCCATAGGTGGTCTCTATAGATAGATTTGATTGATTTGATTGTAATTTGATTTGCATGTATCATTGTTTCATTTTGGTGATATTAAATATATCATATTAATCCATTTAGAATGAAAATGCAAATCTAAACATTGGAAAAGTACAATTATATACACCGGTTATATAACTATATAAAGTAAAGTATTTATGAAATAAAGATAATTATGTTTGTGGATAATGTAAAGTATAACAATACATGTACATTGGTAAATAGACTAATATCAAGGTAAAATATAAAAAAAAATATAAAGGTAAACTAAAAAGATGTCAAGGTGAAATGGAATAAATTAGCCACAAACTCATATAATATAATGAAAAATGAAAATAATTCAATGGTAACTCATGATACATGCAAACTTAAGATAAAGATACATGTTACTAAATCAAATAATGATGAAAGGAATTGATATAATGACGAGGGAAAATAAAAACCCATGACAAATAAATAAAATGTAAGCAAAAACGATTAATATATTGGTGGTAATAAAAAAATGTCAAATATTGATAAAATGGTCACACATATTGAACAAGATTAAATTCTTTAATAATAGCATCATATAATCATGTAATATAATGAAAGCACACATCCATATGATATATTTGAACCATACTTGACAGCTATGGCGTTCTATGCCAGTCCGTTGAAGGAGTCTAATCTGCAAACGAAAAGAACATATTACTTCAACAAGCGATATCATGATATCGTAAGAAATTTAAACATATTGGAAAATAGATTTTGTTCTTCCAATAAATAAAATCGAACAATATCTTTGGTAAAAACTATATGAACTGGAGTTTTAAAAGTTTTTACGGAGTGTTCATTCATTGTAACAGATTTAATCTAATAGGAGAGCTTACCATTCAAATGTATTTTAAATTCCTACAATAATGCAACATACCTTTACAATATAGTTCCTAACCGCACCACTCAAATGAACAATCCCACACCATCATTTGACACCTACTTAAATACCTACAAACTACAGTATACTTTTTATTCAAATGAGGAGATAAATGTTAATTAAATTGAAATGTAATAGCCCTTTTATCTGATGTGTTTGTGAGGTTTTAATCAAAATCTGCATACACCTATCTCTAGTTGAATGGAGGAAGAGTGAGGTAAAGTAGTGTGTTTGCCAAGTACTTCATTGTATATCAGGATTTATTGAACGATTATGTTTGCATGGCAAAATTCTATATTTATAATATGTTTTGATATAATTCAATTCAATGGATAAAAATTGAAGACCATTTTCCATTTCAAAATTAAGATATCCACAATTTCCCCTTAACTTGGCCTCGTTAATTTCGCAAATGCATTTTACACCGTTTCATCCTTTTTGATTATCTATGTTAGACCGTGCTGACAACTCTGTGTTTGTATTTTTCAAAAAGCTTCAACAAGCCGTTCGATTGATGGGACGGGAAGCATGGATGGTTACGGTGAAGTGATGGCGGCGGTAATATCCACAACGTGCGGTTGCATGCAAGTGTTAAATATTTCACGCGCTCAATTTTACCTGGGACATAGTCATTATTATTATATCAAGCGACAGTCGAACGGGATAGGCTCGTCACCTGAAGAGGGAATACCTTTCTAGGAAAGGGAATGCTTTAAATTGACGACAGGCGGCTGACTGGGACATTCACAGAGCAGACGACAAACGGTGCGCGTGCGGTTGTTCCTAAATCAGCTGTCGTCTAATAACATATTCATCATCGAATAGTCATCTGGATTTGATTAAAAGGACTTGCTGTGTCAACCAGAACTTGTAGAGGAATTCTGGCAACGGGACATTTAATGCTGAATACGGTGTGACAGTGAAGCTTAAGCTTGGATCAGTAATGAAGGTGGCGCTACGGCAGCAGGTGCTTTCGCTCTAGGTAAGACTCGCATCAGCCACAGCAGCCGCTACGTTTAAATATCAGTTTATCATGGTGTTATATGACTCTAGTTTCCCCACGCGAGCCGACAATCAATTTTGACTGTATGGGGTAATTGATGGTCTGTTCTACTTTAATGTACAACACACTGTAAAGGATTTCCTTTATTTAACATTCACTGGATTTTATTTTACCTTGTTAGGTTTTTTATGTTATAGTTTAGAAAATCAAAAAAGGTTATCAGTATCATCTATATGATAGGCGAAAGGCAGATAAAACATTTATTAATGAAAGATCAATAATCATTTTCATATTTTATTTCCATGTTTATTTACTAAAATATTTGAATAATATAACAAAATAGAAATGAAAATTAAAAACTATTTTTACATGATTTTTTTTAATCAGTAGATTTGATGATGGTCCTCTATAAAAATATTCTAGTGTTCTTTATCATTTTTTGCTTTAGACTCGGGTTTGCTTATGACTTTTGTCGATATTCTGTACAATTATTACAATATTTCTACAAATAAACATGTAAGATCACGACAGATGTCAGAAAATAGGCCTTATTTAATAATATTCAGCAATAAAATTTTGCTTTGTAATCAAGCCTTAAATTATTTCATTGAAATTTAAAAGCTGTTTGGTTAATAGCTAGTCTAGATATATCGCTGTGATTTAAACGTTACAGCCTATTACCATAAAAAGTTTAATTATCGTATCATATTTATCTTTAATTTGTAAACTTCAATTTATACGTTGACTAATTTGATAAAACGTTTGGCGAAGATATCATATGATAAATGTATTTCATTTTAACGTGACGTGAGTGAGCTCTACACGTACTTGATTGTATTATGACAATTCAAATTACAAGTCTACCTTCCCCTGTAGTACCCAATGAAATCGATACTGTCCCAATAGTGATATAGCGCGGATCGAGAATATAGACAATGGCGGCACTGCGAGTTTTCAGTCGCCATAGGATCGATAAAATACAAAAGTTTGTCATCGATTTTGTTTTTAAAATCTGCTTGGCCATTGTATTCGTTTCCGACGATATATTGAAACAACACCCGAACAATACGACACAATAAAAATCAGCAGCCACGATAGTGAAATAGAAGCGACCATGCTGTGTATCAAATAACCCGATATCTCCTGCAAATATTGATTGGTATGTCACCCATTCAGCAAAATTATACACACGTAAACATGTGAATGAGTAAAAGGGGGTGGAAACACCTGTCCATTGCCTTATTCATACTGGACATCAGGCATGCTTCGACAGATATTATCTAAATGATGATATAAAATCAAGATAAAAATAGGTTTTTTTTAATAATGCAGTTTAAATGGTCAATAACCCTGGCTAAATGGCATTTAATAATTTACAGTAAATGGATCAGATACGGATAAGAGCCTTCAATGATTGATATTTTTATCCTTTATCTTTGTTCTTTATGAAACTTGATATGATGCGTGTTGTAACACACATTCAAATTAATGTAATATATAGATTCATGCTGTTACTGCCTGTCTCATCAGGCACCGCAAAGGAGAATTTTAATTTTGTAAGAAAAGATAGCATTATACAAGACTTAATTATCCACCCTATTATTATAACTTTGTTCAAGACACATCTATAATTCTTTAATGATTCTAAGACTAAAATTCCCATCCTACAAATGTTACATGGTTTCAAGACTAAAATTCCGACCCTACAATTGTTAGATGATCCCAAGACTAAAATTCCCATCCTACAATCGTTAGATGATTCCAAGACTAACATTCCAATAAACTAAAATGTTCACCCTACAATCGTTAGATGATCCAAAGACTAAAATTTCCACCTACAATTGTTAGATGGATTCAAGACTAAACTTTTCACCCTACAATTAGATGATTCTAAGACTAAAATGTTCACCCTACAATCATTAGATGATCCCAAGATTAAATTTTCCACTCTACAATTGTTAGATGGATTCAAGACTAAAATTCGCAAACTAGAAATGTTAAATGATTCGAAGATTAAATTTTCCACCCTACAATCGTTAGATGGTTTCAAGACAAAACTATTCGCCCTACGATCATTTGATGATTCCAAGAGTAAATTCCTTCAGGGTATTCCTGTGATATAACATCCAGTATTTCCCAGTAGTATAGACGGAGCTAATCACGTTTTACCTACAGTGTGCGTCGGAGTTGGTTCTCTGTGGAGAAATCTGTCGCGTGCCAGTGTCTAAGCACGTGTTTGAATAGCAATGGAGTGGAAGTACTGTAAATTGTCCCAATAGGAACTTACTGATGTTAGCCCGTCAGCATCATTCGTTTGCACGCCATGACAGCAAAGCACTTACGTTCTGCACTAACATACAGTACATACACTAGTGTAAGGACACAACAAACGTAGATTTATATATGTATATATGCGGCAGCTGGGAAACGTTAGAGATCGATCGCAGATTTGTTTTAGTTTTGTTTTTTCTATGTATATATGTATAGGCCTAGTCCTTACCGCCAGCACTGGTAACTGCCTACAAATCATACAATTTCCTTTTCCTCACAGAAAGACGAGGGAAGTCTTTAAATTTATTCGTCTTTCATGCTTTATAATTTTAGCCTCAAGGTCCTCTGCTTACGGGAAAGACCATGGAAGTATATAAATTTAGTCTCCTTTCACAGTTTGGCCCAAACATTATCTTCGAGATCTATAAAGGCAAAACAGCTGTGTGGTAAAGTTTAATTTGTATCAAGAAGTCTGATATTACCTGATGTTTTACAGAACCCCATATCAATGAATACTTCTGCCTAAATTCTGCTTAAATCTATTTCAACGCTTTTGGTTGGGCTTTGACAATGCACGAGTCTTAGAACATTACAAAAATTAGATTTTAGGCGATAATTACACAACTGGGAAAATCATAGATGATATAAGTAGTTTCGCCGACACATCCCGACTTCAAAGCATTAAAAGCTAAGTCTACTCCTGTTACTATTGACTATCGTGATTGGTGTTATGTTACAGTTACGGGAGACGTGTGACATTCAGGCTTTAAATTAATGCCATGCACCTCTTTGCATGGACGACTGAGTCATATTGAATTGTAAATTTAACGAACGTATACTGTATTGATTGTTTTGTATCTGTTTTACGTTGAAATTTATTTTGTATCGGTTGAACCCATGACTGATTCACCATATTATTACATCAATGCTAGTTTGACGTTCAATAACTGCAGTAAGAATGCCTACCTTTATCGCTATACCCTTTATTGAAACAAAGGATTGATAAAAGATGTCAAACCTTTAAAGAATGATGAATTATATAAACTAATATAGAATAATCCAGGCTGAATCCGTTGAATCGTTCAGCTGTAAATGTATAGAATAGGGCAAAGGTCAAGAAAAAATTTCTGTTTGTTTTAGAAAAGAACATATCATTATCTTATTGACTCTAAGGCATTTAGGACATGAAACTATTATAACATTTTTTAAATTTAAAAAGAGTCCCTTCGACATACTACAAAATTCTATATTGTTTTAATAAGTCATTCCTTTGACTTAATGTAAATGCAATATACCGACACTTAGTTTGCATTTTTAGTTCTTATTTTCAAATATAACTAAATATGTTTTATCTATCGATACTTTAAATACTAAAACTACAAACTTTACATTAACGTACCCGTGAATCATAAACTTAATCGTGACAATGACCCAGTGATAACATATTACTTTTTTATATAATATCATGTGACATCGAACATCAGACATCCTATGTTATCAACCATGCGTCATCTAAGGGAAACAAGCCCTTTGAACTATTTTTTCTGTTTGTAACCGTAATAAAACAAAACATCGATTAGCTGAACAGAAAAGCTTAATTCGTGTAATTGAACGAATCGAGCCCTAGACATCATGTCATCCACCACACTCGCCACGAACAAGCTCTATTCTACGCTATTTATTAATCATTCAAAAGTCCCCATAAAATTCTTTTCTGATCAGGGACTAAAACATATTGTAACTGACACGTTGTCATCGATCTAAACTTTTTCTAGTGTTTATGAAGAAGTTTATGCAAATTATTCATGAAGCTGGTACTGCTGTGATGCGGACGTTTTGCTGTGTTCAGCCAGGCGTGACCCCACCTCAACACTGTTGCTAATCACATACGATGGTTTATTAGATAGTTCCGCTAACAGTCTTCCTCTTCGATTTTCCGAAGTAATAAATCAACCGCGACGATGCAATTCAAATTTGTCATACGAAACGTCCATTAATAATTAATAGTACACTTATAGATCGGTTATAAACACCTTGGAATCGATAATCCCCGTGCGATGGGTTGTGACCTGCCTTGTGGGTACCCGTGTGTCGTGAAATAATCTGTCGTTCTGTACTCCCCAACATGACTAAGATAGTCAGAGGGACGCCATACCTGTACGTGCATGCATTACATCTAAAGATATTTAAAACACCTCTTTGTGGATATAATTAACTTCCGGTGCTATACAAGCTTTTAACATCACAAATGCTCTCGTGTGAATTGCGACGAGTTCTTTTGAATAAATTTGGATATGTATTGTATTTGAACAGGCCATTCTGTGAAAGAAGTGGACATCTTGCTGTTCTGCGCATGCATCTTATTTGGCACTTGTGGAATAATCATATTAAAACAAAGGATTATACACCGGTGCCAAGTAACTAGTGGCGCTATTACATCCAGTGGACGACAACATATTGGCGACAATCTCCGACCAGCTCCGGACCTTACCGAATCGGCAGAACAAGATGAGCATCACTGTCAAGTATTGATTGACCGCTATGTTTAATTCAGGAAAGTGATATGTTTTATCATTCAACAAGGTGAGTGGGGCAAGATGAGTACAGTGAGCCACAAGGACATGGTTAGTATTTGCACGTTTATCTATATACAATCGAAATAGGAACAAATATTGTAAAGAAGATAAATGATAGTCAAGTCAGATATAACCCAGTAACTGACGAAACTGCATCAGTTACATTGTGGTGCTAGTAAGCTGTGAAAGGTCGATCAGTGCAACGCTATGCACGTGCTTAATCGACTATATCAAAGGGTATATTTACATATTCCAAAGAGCGAGCACGTGATACCGTTCCTTTCAATTTTTACTTGAAATGATTCAAGTATATAATGTATCATAGTATGGGAAAATGAGAAAGGAATATATCTATAGAACAAACTACATACGATATATTTATTGATTGAGTTTATACTAATGTGTATTGTATAAAAAATGACAATCCTTTCTGCTATTCTCATGGGTTGCTTATTCATGTGGCAATCACAATGAAAGGATCATTACTGCACAAGTATATATTTTTTAAATAATTATCTGACTAGTTTGGTTCATTAAGTATTGATTAACACACAATAACGATTTTCACCAATTTAATAAGCAAGCATAATTATGCTTCTTCGACATTTCATTCGACACTTTATAAGTGCGTCAAGAAAAGGGTACAAAACCAAGGTACTGTATATTTGTGTATATTTGTTGTGGATTAAATTCAGCTGCGTTCGCGACTAAGATTATCTCAGAGAACTTTTGTACCCGCGTATCCTGTATATCTAATTACTGTTAGAACATGACAAGTACGACATCCTGTATAGCTTATTACTGTTAGAACATGACAAGTACGACATCCTGTATAGCTTATTACTGTTAGAACATGACAAGTACGACATCCTGTATAGCTTATTACTGTTAGAACATGACAAGTACGACATCCTGTATAGCTTATTACTGTTAGAACATGACAAGTACGACATCCTGTATAGCTTATTACTTTTAGAACATGACAGGTACGACATCCTGTATAGCTTATTACTGTTAGAACATGACAAGTACGACATCCTGTATAGCTTATTACTGTTAGAACATGACAAGTACGACATCCTGTATAGCTTATTACTGTTAGAACATGACAAGTACGACATCCTGTATAGCTTATTACTGTTAGAACAAGACAAGTACGACATTCTGTATAACTTATTACTGTTAGAACATGACTAGTACGACATCCTGTATAGCTTATTGCTGTTAGAACATGACAAGTACGACATCCTGTATAGCTTATTACTGTTAGAACATGACAAGTACGACATCCTGTATAGCTTATTACTGTTAGAACATGACAAGTACGACATCTTGTATAGCTTATTACTGTTAGAACATGACAAGTACGACATCCTGTATAGCTTATTACTGTTAGAACATGACAAGTACGACATCCTGTATAGCTTATTACTGTTAGAACATGACAAGTACGACATCCTGTATAGCTTATTACTGTTAGAACATGACAAGTGCGACATCCTGTATAACTTATTGCTGTTAGAACATGACAAGTACGACATCCTGTATAGCTTATTACTGTTAGAACATGACAAGTACGACATCCTGTATAGCTTATTACTGTTAGAACATGACAAGTACGACATTCTGTATAGCTTATTACTGTTAGAACATGACAAGTACGACATTCTGTATAGCTTATTACTGTTAGAACATGACTAGTACGACATCCTGTATAGCTTATTGCTGTTAGAACATGACAAGTACGACATCCTGTATAGCTTATTGCTGTTAGAACATGACAAGTACGACATCCTGTATAGCTTATTACTGTTAGAACATGACAAGTACGACATCCTGTATAGCTTATTACTGTTAGAACATGACAAGTACGACATCCTGTATAGCTTATTACTGTTAGAACATGACAAGTACGACATCCTGTATGTTAGCTTATTACTGTTAGAACATGACTAGTACGACATCCTGTATAGCTTATTACTGTTAGAACATGACAAGTACGACATCCTGTATAGCTTATTACTGTTAGAACATGACAATTACGACATCCTGTATAGCTTATTACTGTTAGAACATGACAAGTACGACATCTGTATAGCTTATTACTGTTAGAACATGACAAGTACGCTTATTGCTTATTCTTAGAACATGACTAGTACGACATGTATAGCTTATTACTGTTAGAACATGACAAGTACGACATCCTGTATAGCTTATTCTGTTAGAACATGACAAGTACGACATCCTGTATAGCTTATTATTTTTAGATAATGACGAGTACGACATCCTCTATGCATGTAGCTTATTACTGTTAGAACATGACAAGTACGACATCCTGTATAGCTTATTACTGTTAGAACATGACAAGTACGACATCTTGTATAGCTTATTAACTGATTAGATATACATAGAACAAGACAATACGACATCCTGTATAGCTTATTATTTTTAGATAATGACGAGTACGACATCCTCTATGCATGTAGCTTATTGCTTTTAGAACATGACAAGTACGACATCTTGTATAGCTTATTACTGTTAGAACATGACAATTACAACATCCTGTATAGCTTATTACTGTTAGAACATGACTAGTACGACATCCTGTATAGCTTATTACTGTTAGAACATGACAAGTACGACATCCTGTTTAGCTTATCACTGTTAGAAATTGACAAATGTGCGGATATTTCTCCCCACGAATAAGTTTAATAGAGAAAATTGGCAAAATGTTCTCTTCTCAAAATAAAACAATTGCACAGTATTTGGCGACCAAACAGGACCAAACAGATAAGGATTGGGTCAGTATCTATACAACCTTTTTCCTGAATAACGAGGTGTCGACTGGGCACTAGTCTCTAGAATATTAAAAATATCACTAAAATTTAGCTTGTTATTTTTGTCTCTACTACATGCCCGATTCTAAGTTTTAAACTAGGGGGAGATATTCTAGTAAAGAACTATGCTGAGAAAGTCTTATCAGCAACTTAGGGTCTGGTGGTCAGTCTAAACGAGGTGAAGTACTTACGATTATAACGAGTGTGTCCAGTATCATATTTAAGATATAGATTTTATATATAAGTGGTCAAGCTTATCAAAGTTTACTTCATTTAAATAGTAATAATATATTCAATATTTAGTATGTGCCAATCATCAGCGTTTGGCTTTTGGTATCACGGAAGGGTCCTTTACATAGTTTTATAAGTAATAATAGTGTGATATCATATCAACCCCCAGTATAAGAGATCCTGGTCCCCTATAATCTTCATGGACAATTCACTGCTTGAGATTTCGCTCATCTTTCATACCAGTGGGGCTTATCGATATAGAGATTATTGGGTATCATAAAATAATATTGTGTATCCTGATGGAAATGCATAACAAAGGGATATGATAATCTGAATAAACCCAATCAAATGTTCTTAGCTTTTACGTAGCCTGGTTGGCATAGGAAGGAGAGAAAAAACAACAATAAGAAACTGAGACAGAAAAATGTATTTTATTTAGAATTTTTGTGATATCTGTATGTGTTGTGAAAAATAATAGTTTAACATCAGGAAGCTTGACGTTTATTAGTATTTGAGGCAACATGAGGTATACGACGAGCTTAAGACATGCATCTACATACATCTACATAGATATACACGTGGTAAAATTACAGCTGCATACATAAAAAACTGAACAGGTGAATATACAGGTATAGCAAAGCAAAGGCAGACACTGAATAAATCAACGGGTGAGCCAGGTATAAAACACGTGAGTTAAAATCATATGAATATTTACAGTAAAAGAACAGAAAAAAATCGAACTTCATTAAAATATAATTTAATGACAATACTTTAATGTAATTAGAAACTAGCATACAACAAGCTTCGTTGCTGCATCAGCGTTGATCTCTTTCATTGTATTTCTCATACTGTCAGACACAGTCGATACCGATTATATCAGAAAAATCTAAAAGACGGGAGCTCCATTACCGGTATCATTGGCAGATACGGCCGTAATCTCTATGTCATGAAATTAAAAGTCTACAATTGTTTCCTGTTGTCGATGAACTTTAGACAAGTTTATTGATTTGCTACAGCGTTACCTGGTGAACCGCTTATTACATAAGAAAAGCACGCGTATCAGTGAGAGTTACAGGGTGGAATACGATCCATAGCAGTTGTATAGCGGCGGGGATCAATCTTTATGTTCGTATGTCCTATATTTATATCACAAGATGGAACTCATAACTCTTTATAGAAAAAGAGACGTGGTGATAAATAACACCGGTGCATCTACTCCAACAATGTAAAAGGTTAACACGACGAGATACTTTTTAACATTGCATCGTGTCGCATATCCACCCAATGTAATCAGGTGGAATAAAACTTCATACACGTCTAGGAGTACGGCGCATCATGATCAATGAATGCATTAAATACCAGAACGGAAATGACACCGTCTTATGGCAATGTCTTGTCAACTCAAACGTTGCTTGTGGTATACCAATAACACATATCTATTTTACTCCCCTCAAAAACAGAATTGAAATTGATTCGGTGTGATTGGTTTGGTTACCTTAACGTCCTATTACCAGTCTGTGTCATTTAAGGACGTGGAAGGTTTAAATGGTGGAGGAAAGCCGGAGAACCAGGAGAAAAAACGCCAACCAACAGTGAGTGTTTGAGAACTGTCCCGCATGGAATTAGGAAGAGGAAGATTTTTGGAGACTCGTAATGAACTTATGATAATTCTGTATTTGCATATTACAGAGTTATTTGTCCTCGCGGGTAGATATTAATTGTGACGTCATATTTTTCGGAGAAAACGACGTAAATTGCGCTCACAAAATAATGACGTTATAATCGATAACTACCCGCAAGGGAGCTGACTCTGTAATATGCAAAGACGGTATAAAGCTGTTAAAAAATTGGTAACCAGTAGTTCTATCATGAAACGAATGAAATGCACACAGACTTATGGATACGTTTCAGGTTTGGCTGATAACAGTAAAAATACTGAACGAACGAGCCAAAATTTATACAAGTTCTGTTCCCCTTCCAAAAGGATGTTTGTGGCCAAATTTGGTTACATTCCATGCAGAACTCTATGACTAGTAGCGATTTAAAGGATTTACCTCTATTTCCTCTATAGGGCCCCACCTCTCCTGCCCCCCGGGTGTCAGAGCCAAAATTTATACAAGTTCTGTTCCCCTTCCCCCAAGGATGTTTGTGGCCAAATTTGGTTACAATCCATGCAGAACTCTATGACTAGTAGCGATTTAAAGGATTCACTTCTATTTCCCCTATTGGGCCCCGCCCCTCCTGCGCCCGGGGGATCAGAGCCAAAATTTATACCAGTTCTGTTCCCCTTCCCCCAAGGATGTTTGTAGCCAAATTTGGTTACAATCCATGAAGAACTCTAGGACAAGTAGCGATTTAAAGGATTTACCTCTATTTCCCCTATTGGGTCCCGCCCCTCCTGCCCCCCGGGGACCAGAGTTAAAATTTATACAAGTTCTGTTCCCCCTCGCCCAAGGATGCTTGTGGCCAAATTTGGTTACAATTCATGTAGAACTCTATGACTAGTAGCGATTTAAAGGATTTACCTCTATTTCCCCTATTGGGCCCCACCCCTCCTGCCCCCGTGGGGTCAGAGCCAAAATTTATACAAGTTTTATTCCCCTTCCCCAAAGGATGTTTGTGGCCAAATTTGGTTACATTCCATTCAGAACTCTATGACTAGTAGCGATTTAAAGGATTTACCTCTATTACCCCTATTGGGCCCCGCCCCTCCTGCCCCCGGGGACCAGAGCCAAAATTTATACAAGTTCTGTTCCCCTTCCCCCAAGGATGTTTGTGGCCAAATTTGGTTACATTCCATTCAGAACTCTATGACTAGTAGCGATTTAAAGGATTTACCTCTATTTCCCCTATTGGGCCCCGCCCTCTCCTGCCCCCGAGGGGTCAGAGCCAAATTTTTATACAAGTTCTGTTCCCCCTCCCCCAAGGATGTTTGTGGCCAAATTTGGTTACAAATCATGAAGAACTCTATGACTAGTAGCGATTTAAAGGATTTACCTCTATTTCCCCTATTGGCCCCGCCCCTCCTGCCCCCGGGGGGTCAGAGCCAAAATTTATAAAAGTTCTGTTCCCCTTCCCAAAAGGATGTTTGTGGCCAAATATGGTTACATTCCATTCAGAACTCTTATGACTAGTAGCTATTTAAAGGATTTACCTCTATTACCCCTATTGGGCCCCGCCCCTCCTGCCCCTTGGGGATCAGAGCCAAAATTTATACAAGTTCTGTTCCCCTTCCCCCAAGGATGTTTGTGGCCAAATTTGGTTACAATCCATGCAGAACTCTAGGACTAGTAGCGATTTAAAGGATTTACCTCTATTACCCTATTGGGCCCCACCCCTCCTGCCCCCGTGGGGTCAGAGCCAAAATTTATACATGAGTGTTTGAGAACTGTCCCGCATGGAATTAGGAAGAGGAAGATTTTTGGAGACTCGTAATGAACTTATGATAATTCTGTATTTGCATATTACAGAGTTATTTGTCCTCGCGGGTAGATATTAATTGTGACGTCATATTTTTCGGAGAAAACGACGTAAATTGCGCTCACAAAATAATGACGTTATAATCGATAACTACCCGCAAGGGAGCTGACTCTGTAATATGCAAAGACGGTATAAAGCTGTTAAAAAATTGGTAACCAGTAGTTCTATCATGAAACGAATGAAATGCACACAGACTTATGGATACGTTTCAGGTTTGGCTGATAACAGTAAAAATACTGAACGAACGAGCGAAGAATGAAAATGGATAAAAACTTCACATTTGCAATATTTCAAAATATCAAATCGAAATACTATCCCAAATATCAAACGTATTGATTGCAAGAAACAAGTATTCACAAAATACATCACAATATATATATTAATAAAATCATGATATAGAACAGTTGACCTCTATGTAACCTTTGGCATATCTATACAATCAGTGATGTTATCAGTTTTATTTCCTATCAGAGAAATGGTATTGCTATTACACCTTGTATCAACTGGATAAACCATAGAATAGAGTAGATACAGTAACAGATACAGAAAGAGCACTCCCATAGATACAGCTGACGACTGATTGCAACAGATGGTGAAGAGTTGAAGCAAAACACATTCATTTGGTTTGTTTGTCGTTTAAAACATTAACATAATGGGAATTTTTTTTTCTTAAATAACAATTAACCAATTAACGCAGTTTACCGTCTAATGTGTGTCATTGTCTTTCATGCACCCCCCTCCCAACCCCCCCAACCCCCCCCCAAAAAAAAAACAACCCACCCACAAACAAACAAACAAAAAGAAATAAACAAAACAAAAAAGGACAGAAAAAAACGTCATATGATATTGAACAAAAACAACGAAAAATAACATGGTAGAACAATCATAGTCTAAACTTAAAAAAACGTAACATCAAGAACAAATATGATAAAATAAAAAAAGGATAGACATCTATGAAAGTGTATCTTCAAAACAGAAGCAATCGTAAGTTCTCTGTTTATATTTTGTAATTTAAATAATTAAGGTCAAACTCAGATCCAGTCATATTAGGTCCACCAAATAATATTAAGAAGCAATGACAGATTTTCTTTGACATATTATGCTATGCATTACTTACTGAAATATCAAGAGCAAAAAGTTAAATATTAAAGCCTTAATCTTAATACATCACGTCCTCCATCCCTACCTCTAATTCACCCTCATACAGTGCTAATAGCGTATTTGATTTTTCACAAAAATCGTTATATGAAATATAAAGGTTTACATCACTAATGTGTTTTTAAAGGATAAATAACACCTCTTCCTCACAATCACTCTGCTACACCTTACACTCATATTCTATTAGATATAGACATATTTATGTGTGTAATACTGCCTCATGACCTTGTCCCAACCTTGCCCTGACCTTGTCCTGACCTGACCTTGTCCTGACCCTGACCTTGTCATGACCTGACCTTGTTCTGACATTTTCCTGGCCCTGACCTTGTCCTGACCTGATTTTGTCCTGATTGTCCTGACCTTATCCTGAACTTGTCCTGACTTTGTTCTGATCCTGACTTTGTCCTGACCTGGCCTTGTCCTGACCCTGGCTTTGTCCTGAACTGACCTTGACCTTGTCCTAACATTGTCCTGAAATTATCCTGACCTAGTATCACATATAGAGGTGTCTAGAATAGTAGAATAATAAAAACTGTGAGTTTTGCATGGTTCTATATGCGTGATGATGAAAACACTCCAGATTTATACTGTCCACCCTGTGAACACAGACACCATTCTGATATCACCAGATGGCACACTTAAAACATCATACAAGTACACAATAGATGGAATGACGAGATAAATTTTGTAATATCATGGCATATAAGGGAAAACAGGGATATACATAAAAAACATCAGCGAAATTAAGGAGATGACTTAGATAGACTAGGCCTGGTGTCAAATCCAATTGAATTTAAATATATGTTGTCATTGAACATATTTGGAAATAGAAACAAAAGGGCAACGATACAGGAATTCTGTCCTAACACCTCGTATGTTTGTACAATACCAGAGAGTGTAGGACGAAAATCGTTACGGGAAAGTCTTATCTAAAGTTGCTCCGATAAACATCAACCCTATAGTCCACAGGGAGAGAGTGTGCACACAGTTTTATCATAGTCTCTCAGTTACAGAACAGAGACAATACGGGTACAAACACAACAAATATGGTCATTCGGGTTTTTATTGATTTTCGTTTCGTTAAATTTACAATTCACCACACGCACATGTCATAATCTTGATTAATATCTGCTCAAACGTTCTGTTTGTTTTGATATTGAACAGGAATTCAAATACTGAGTACATATTGTATAGATCATGACGTCACACGACGATAGTCGCGGATAAATACATTATTTTTTGCTCATGCGTGTGGTAACATTTGCATTGTATAGTATGCATATCAATGGAACATTAATATATATCATACGCAACTTCATACACAGTGTTGCAGTATCTCAGGTATATATCAAGGATGTAAAGGGACGCCAGTGTATCAAGTAACAAAGAGTTATATAAAATATTGATTACCATATAAGATGTTATCACTGCCATATTTCAATGGTGTGAAATGGTTGAATTGCATTCAATAAAACATTTGAAATGAATTTAACATATAATTAACTTACAAAATATATAATAATAATAATAAAAATACTGTTAGAGGTATTTTAGAAATTCCAACTGTTCTGAAATCAGAATGATTTTTTTAGAGAAAATCAACTTTTTGTGTCCCTGTTTCCTCGAGGCAAATATTCACTTGTAAAGTCTTTATCACTAGAGTGTTTATTCCCGTTTAAAACAAGCGTTCTGACGGCTTTCGAGGGTACAGTTCATTTTACGAATTTAAAGTCAACAAAAGAATCGGAACAATATCAAGAAACAACGCATTTTCAGCACTTACATCGACATTAGTCAGGCATAGAACTCGATACCAGATAATAAGAATTTCCATTAACAGTTGTGATAGAAAAATATTACGATGTCAGTAAATAAATGTTTAATTTCTTTCGTTTGATTCAATTTCTAAATTTGATGATTTGATCTCGACCATTCCAGTGACGTCACTTTTAGTAGGAGTGAATGAAACGTTAGTCAGTCCCGCCAAACAGTGACGTCACAATCACCGGAATGACGTCGCTTACATATATCCCAAGATAGTAAAAAGGATTACACACTCATTTAATTTAGTGAATGCATCTTTTCTTGATCATCAAAGAAACGTTTCGCTTTGAGCGAAATCGTGTAAATACATGCAATTTGCTTTCGTTTTGAATACCATCTTCTGTCTGTATAATGAAATAGTTCAGGATAAACAGAAATCAGGTCAGTATCTTACAATACAAGTTTTATTTTGGTGTCGACACGCAAAACCTCATCTCACCTCATCGGACAAACGAAAGCAACGTCGATATTAATTATAGCAAAATAAAAATGTTGGAAATATGGCAAGTACATAAATTATTTACATAAACCAATAATTAAAACAAATCATTTATTTCATCTAGTCTAAAATTAATTTGCAAATCCCATACATACATCGCCTGCAAGGAGACAACCCATCTCAACTGCTATTCCGGTACAGTAAAATGTAATATCGGTCACCTCAGCCCAAGCACAGGGGAACGCAAGTTATTCATTATGTAAAATAGTTGCTTTGTACGTCATGTCAACCTGTAATCGAAAAATGAATTATATATTATGTAATTATCAGTTAGCTTGTATAATAATAATAATAAAATAATGATGAATGAAATATATAGGATCTTAAATGAGTGTTTATTTCAAAAATAAGATTTATGAAACGAATCTAAGAAGATTTTTTCTTATTTTTTTACGGGACCATTTCGTATGAAATGAACACAAATATGAGATACTTTTTATCACATAACTACAACAGCGTGCAATTCAAAGATTTTCAACGTCAAGATGTGTTGCAAAAATCCAACAGATGCCGCCATTCATTCACGGCGTCCTCAACTATTCTGACGTCACGCCATTGTATGATGGAGTCACGTCATGACGTCACGCCATTGTATAATGGAGTCACGTCATGACGTTACAATGGATGTCCAGCCAAGGAAAAGTGTTGCAGTTTATTTAAGGATTAACTTGAATAGATTTTTTATGTTATGGAGATATAACACAAAAATCTGAGTGTACTCTAAATAAACCGCGGTTTATGAAGAGAGTACACTCAGATTTTTGTGTTATATCTCCATAACATAAAAAATATATTCAAATTAATCCTTATAATTCAATTTACTAAAGATAATCTCTTCAACATTTAAAATTCATTTTGGGACTCTTTTGTCTATGAAATCATTACGCCGTCATCTCAGCCAATCAGAAGTGACGTTACAAACGGCGACGCCATGTTTTCCTTTATGGGCTGATAAAGTAAATTTTTAAGCCAATGAAAATGCTCGTAACAAGCAACATTGAATTATATTATACTAGTGACATATTATGCAAAAATATTACGCTTACATCATTGGATATCGGGCGGAATATGTGATAAAAGTAAATATTTTGATAACAAGAAGTGCTATTGTTAATCCAGTTTATTGTTCTCGTGTTGATTTATGATGTTTTAATACCAATTTGAAACTAAAGATATTTTCTTAAAATCAATATGCTATAATAAATAAGTTTTCGTAGAGTGTCGATTTTGAAAATAACAACAAAATATATGTTTAACCCTGGTACATTTATTGGTGGAATATAAATTAATATTACACTAGAAACGGTCATGTCAACTATTATGCCCACTGGTATCTCATCAAGGACGTGTAACATCAATTATGCCTGTCGTAATGAAATAATGTCGAGATTCTAATAGCACAAACAATGTGATTGCATATCCGGAATAGAGCGTGCAAATATTGTCAATCGACAGGTTTTATAAAGCTGGTTTGAATGGTGATGTAATTTGATTATTGGTGCAATTAAATATCGTTATGTGTATAGACGGTGTCAGGGGTATTAATGGTTAGTAATTAAATATAACGTGTTATCAAAGAGTGGGTACTTTATGACATTAACTCAGGGTAAAAAGAGAGATAACCTCTACAGAAAAATTGTACTGACAACATATTTGAAAGTTGAAGGAACGTTAACATCATGTGTTAATTTATATAATCACGAATCAGAAATAGTTTTCAGTATGTTATTTACCACCAAAGATCACCAAAATTTAGAGGTTAACATTACTTACAATGCATGGGTCTTACTTTTACAAAGTGAAATAAGAACTAAAAATTTTGGCAGCATTGCTAAAACTGATATCTCTGTCTTCAGTGCAGTAAAAAGACTACACACGATCAAACCAAGAATCCAAGTTTTGTTTAACATAGTTACAATGTTAAAAGTAATGATAAAGTGACTTCTTCAGATATGTTTTCATCTAAACATACAAAAACTATAAAAAACTAAAACTATAACAATGCAAAAGTTCTGCGTGTTGTTGCAGATGCTAATAAAGCCTTGTTATGGCAAATGTTATTTTAATCATTAGGGCATTAGTATTATATAGTTGTCGAGGTATAATCGTATAAAGAAAGATAACTTTTAGATTTTAGCTACAAAATAATAGAAAATAAATTTTAATACATAACGGGGGGATTTGGCATCAGACAAAGTCTATATAATCTATCTCTAAACAAACTGTAAGTAGGATAATTGAAAAACAACTACATCTAAACAGTAAATATGATTATGATATTTTATCTCCCCAATCGAGAGAGCAAAGTAAAAAGATAAGCAAAATCCTGCTGGTGTCAGTTTTGAATTTGATATACTGTACAATGTAAAATACTAAATACTAATCTTGATTATAAGCAGGAAAGCCATATTGAAAGGTATTCATATCATATATTGATATCCGTGAATTTACATTCAGGTTTTGTTTACCCCAAACATATTTCATTTCTTCTTTAATATACTATATTTTAAATTTACGAGCTCGGCGTTAATGTCAATTTTATAAAGCAACTTGCAGTAATAAGAAATGAAATTTACTTTAAAAATTTTTTTTTGTATTAATCATGGAAAATAATTATCAAAATCTTTTTAAATTTCATATTTACACAATGTTAAGAATAGACAAGAAAAATTGGGAAAATTTGCATGAGCTTAAGTATGTAGGAGCCCCTTTTCAGTATGCGTATGGTGAATAATATATGTAGTTGGTTTCTAAAAGATTACTTGTATTCTTACATAATGGAAAAAATAATTAGTATATTCATTCCGAAATTATAATAGCGTGATGGAGAATGTCTCAAGTAATTGCGAAGAATGCCACAATTTTATTATTATTTGAATCAGTTGCCGGATGACATTCAATGGCATTAATAAAGAATTCCTTTATATTGTATAGACATATAGTCTTTGCATATTACAGAACTTGTCGACTGGTATCGATTATGACGTCATTTATATATTATAGATTTTCGTGACCGAAAATAACGTCGTTTTTACTATAATTTGTTAATTATGACATTTGACATACCAAAGAATGACATAACAATGGATACCTACCTGCAAGGACAGATACTATGTAATATTTAAATATGGCATTAGTTCATTAGAATAGATTAGATTGTTTACCTAGTCTTGAAAGTGAACTTAGGAGTGGCCGAGAATCAAGTAGTTTGATCAGAAAATTTTATAACAGCTTTATCATAAATATCTACCAATACGAACAGACCAACCAACCACCATACATATCTAAATTAGGTTGTAATTATAACAACCGTAATAAATAGTTCTGATATCGTACGTCAAGGATTTACTGGGGACAACAATAAATAACTGTATGCGTTTGAACCGCCATCGAGCATCGTATACGGGGTCATTTTCGACAAGACAACTTTTGATTTTTCTTTTATTTAGGGGTAAATAAAAGAGTTTTGAACCCCAGAGCAACTTTAAGTTTGTATATGGACCTCAGAAGTTTATCTTGACATTTAACTTGATACGCGGAATATTTAGGATTTTCCTCACACTTTATATAAGGAACTACATCTTGGCTGGTCAGTGCGTTGGAGGAACAATGGAGTGGACAAGACTATCTGTGTGTCTTATTGTCCTGAGTTTCACGTTCTTCTCAGGTAAAATACTTAAAGATTTAACACGTATAATATTTCAAAATTAATGAATATGGAAAACTAAAAATTGCACTACACGATTTACTGTAGACCAGCTTTTTTCTTTGGTGATTCACTATTGTGAATTTCACGATACCAGTAAATTTGCCAGAGCTTATCAATATCTACGAATTCCTTTTCGTTTTAATTAGCAAATGTTTATTTTCGCGAACAAAATTTGAAATTGAAATAGCGAAATTAATTAGTCGTAAAAAAAATTTGGTTAATAGTATTTTTTTATATTTATAAGTTTTAATTATCTTATATATTTAATAAATAAAAATACATGTTCATTATTCTTCAATATATATGTGATAAAAATATACATGTTCAGTACTTTTCAATGTATGTGTAATAAAAAAACTTGTAAGCCAAATAAGAGTGTTTTACGGTATGTGATTTACTTCCAGTTATATTACTGTAAATGTTTCTCAGGTGACATTTTGATTTCACAGTAACATAACTGTAAATGTTTCATTCAGGTGATATTTTGATTTCAGCATCTGGCCCATTTTGGCGCGGCCGGTGGTGAGGTAATTAAGATGTTGACAAAATGAAATACGGATAGATTTAGCACAATGTCGCGAATTAGAATTTCATTTGAGAGTGGAAAAGCCACCTGCATCTGCAATATTTTCTATTCAGTGCCACATGCACGTTTTAACTGAGGGTGCAGCCATGCTACAGCAAATGAAATCCGTTTATTACAAACTTTACCCAGAATGCAATTATCGAATATATATATTTTTTACCATATTAATTGAACATATATATGCATTTTATTTCATTGATGTTTTTCAAATTTATCACACACATATCTAAGATATCGCGTATATTCGACCACAATGTGTAATGGCGGACAGCGAGTGAGTTTGAACATTTCACACGCATTTCACCACCATGGGATTTTCTGACATATCACAGTAAAACCGACTGATCTAATTTGCATTAGAACTGGGGGTTTTCCGATATATATACAAATTTTTATGTTCTCGTAGAATGAATTGTCCCTTTAACTGAGGGTGCAGCCATGCTACAGCAAATGAAATCCGTTGTTACAAACTTTACCCAGAATGCAATTATCGAATATGTATATTTTTACCATATTATTTGAACATATATACGCATTTCATTTCATTAAAGATATATATACTTTTAATTTTGCAACGTTTGACTTGCCATACATAATCATCTTAATTTTGATATTTTGCATCAGTAAGCGATTCCTATTTCAGATGTAATCTGATTTGAGAGGTTTAATGACCCATCAATTGCTTACCCGTTCACAATTTATTTTTGGCCGAAATGTTATCATGTCAAAATAAGTGCGTTTATAGCTTACATAAGTTTAAACGAGTATGCAGAGCTGAAAAAATTTCTTTAACAAATTTATAGCATAATATATCATTCCCAAATATATAACATTTAAACTAAAAGTTATACATTATTTGCAAATTACTATGTGTTTGAAGGTGTAAGGGCACGGAAACGGTTAGATTCCTGTACGGGATCTGGGGGTCAGTGTACTAAGGCCACGAGTTGTGAGGGACAGGTATTGGACCCCACCTCGAGGTGTAGGAAGGGAAAGGTGTGCTGTAAAGTGGACTTACCTGTCGCACCTGTGGAAGTTCCTTCTGGACAAGATGAGGCTGTTGTACCTGGGGTAGAGGGAAACACAGTTAATGTGGAACCTAACGTAGAAGTGGAACTACCACATCCAGGTAAGTATATACGCAATAATATAAGTACATACTTTTTTTATTTGACTCCCCCACCAAATTAAAAGAAACATTTTCAGTTTACAAAAATAATAATAAAAAAAAAAAAAAAAAAAAAACATTCACTTACTCCTGCTTACCTATACGAATAACTAACTAATGTACAGGTCAATAATTCCTGTCAGGATGTAGGTTACATTTCAAAAGAAAATAGTTAATATATACAATAAGTGAAAACAACGTTGAATAATACGTAATCTGATTTGATATGTATTATTTAAGGAGTTATAATCTACAGTGATTATTATGAGTGTAGCTGTACTCATTTCGCTTTCTTAACTATATATTCAAATATTATTACTACAGTGCAGCGGATAAGAGCCAAATACAATGAAATATTGCATTTTTTTGGTAAAAGCATAGAATTGGGTATATAAGACCTCTGTAATGTAAAGCATAGAATAGCGAAGATTGGGTAAGAGATGTACCTCCCAAAACGTTACACCCTACGGTTATATAAGTCATGACCTTTGCGTTGATACCAGATTTTTAAAGCATCTTGTGGTAGAAAAATATAACTAATAAGAAACTATTTTGTATCTATTATGGGTTCAAATCATTCTGAGAAAGAGACATACATTTTGATATCCTAAATTCGAGTTCATAACTTTTACAATTTGGAAAAATATCATTCTGTACAGAGAAATAACATACGTTTATGAAAAATGAAATTTGAGTGCAACATATGAGAACCAATCTTTCATGGATGTTTGTTCTTTGTTACAAGGAACCTCCCAGTGCGGAAAGATCACACTTTACCCTCCCACAGCCGATCCTCGACTTCGAATAGTTGGAGGTCAGACCTCTTTAGAAGGCGAGTGGCCTTGGCAGGTAACGTTCCATGATGTGACTGGTCATTTCTGTGGAGGAAGTCTCATCAGTGACCAGTGGGTCCTCACTGCCGCCCACTGTCTCCAGAGGTATTGACTCGGTAGTTTGTTAAGAATGATGAGGAAATCAACAGCCATTGTATGAAAATAACAAGAATTAAAAAAAATCTTTAATGCAAAAATATAATAATACAAATATCAATTAATATATCGGAATATAAGCTATATAAATTGTATAATTGAAAATGTTAACATCAATATTTTGCAACAGAGAAATGTCTACTATTTTACCCACTGAATTGTGTCAACTCTGACTATCATACTGATCATATACAGTATGAAGTTAGAAGTACATGTAAACAATGCTTGTCTAATTGGAAAATAAAAAAATATGTGAAAGTTACAAATAGTAAATCATATATCAACTGTAAACTGTTGCCGTAGGAATTTTAAAGCTTATCTTATTTCTAGACACACGCCACAAGAGGTGACCATCTACCTGGGAGAACACCATCTTGATTACGTCACAGGAAACGAGAATAAAGTTGTGGCATCTGAGTGGATGGTGGTATGTATAAAAGCAGTTAAAGCAGATAATAGTGTATCTTCTTCAATAAATTATTTCAATATTTTTACCAAGGATAATACATATAGTAATAAGAAAACAACGGAATAATACTTCGCGATCTGTGAATGAACAGTTTCTTATCTTACATTTACTATATAATTCTACTTTTAACGTTATCCAGCGAAAGTAACCTTATGCATCGTATAGCTGATGGTGTACTTTATTTCCAGCAATAAAATTTGTTTTGTTTTATTACTACATTCAATATTTAAATGGCATACGATGACATTTAAAAATATTATTTCATGATACATAGTGACATCCAAAAATATCAGCGTAAGACTTACATTACATTATTATGTATAAATATCAACGTAAGTATATGCCAGTACTTACATTATATCATGATTTGCATGGTCTTCATAGCATCCAGCATACACACCATCGGAAAGAGGAACACCAAATGACATCGCCTTAGTCAAACTGGACGGAGCAGTGGACATAACTGGACATTACGTCCGGACAGCCTGCTTACCAGAAATTATGGACGTGTTTGACGGAAACGACCACTGTGTCATCAGCGGCTGGGGTAATACTATGGGTAGGTACAACACATACGGATACTGTTAAAGTGGACACGTTTTGGATGTGAACGTTTTTGTTTACTGTAAACCATTTTTTTCCGCGAACGCAAAAATTCGCGTAATATCGCGAGGTAGCTGGGACGCGAATTCAAATGTTTCGCGAATGATGTATATGAATACATGATTGTCAGTTACAGCCCTCCACTTACTTTCGCAACGACTTGATTTAGCGTTTTAAAGCATAACTACTTTTTCGCAGTATTGTGTCATTAAGTTCAACTTAACTTCTGCCTAGCACTTTTTCGTGGCAATTTATTTTCGCAATTTGTACTAGGCAATTACTCGAAATTTCATTGCACAAAAAAGTGGTTGGTTTACTGTATCTTTAAATGAAACATCCATCCTTAGTTGTATTTCGAGTACTTAAAGATGCTCCACCGCCGTCAGAGCATAAACGATACCCATCATTTGACCAATAACTGATATATAATCGTGTTTACATATGTCTAATGAACACAAAAATGCACATAAAATAATTGATTTTGCTTCTGATGCATGCGCAATTAGTACTTCATTTCATAAAGGACATAGTGCCACACAATTCAATACAATTTTTAATGCAATTAATTATTTTTAATATTCTGATCTTGAGAAGCTTATTTTTTCCCCAGGTTTTAATGGTGTAAAGTAAGTAACTTTTGTAACTGAAGAAAAATTCGTCTGCTCCTGATTTTGATATAGAAAAAATACCATTCGTCGGCAGTGGAGCATCATGAAGGAATAATTAAATATTGATATATGACATATGATTTTGTTAGTATCTTTTTGTATAGAAGTGCCATTCTCAGTAAGCATTTACACTGGAATTATCTTTTACAGGTACAGCTGACGAGAAATACCTCCAACACATATCTTTACCTATCACACCTATGCAGACTTGTAATGATAGTTGGAACGGCATCATTAACGACGGGCACATCTGTGTTGGGTATGGTGATGTTGGCGCATGCGGAGTAAGGCATTACATAATTCTACATTACGTCGCAGAATATTAATGAAAAAAGACACATTCATTTTAACTTTCATTTAATTTTTAAGTTATGGAAGGAATTATCTTATTTACCGGTTATCAAGATTAAATTTTTGAGATTTTAATTGGCATGGATTACTATGAAATGTTTAATTTCAACACTGAAGCAAGCATAGGAAAATTTAGATTTCATATTGTTTCCCCATCTCAAATCGAATGTCAACTTTACATTAGTATGTTATGTTTGTCAACTTTACATTAGTATGTTATGTTTATTACTTGTATCTTTGATTACAGGGTGATTCTGGGGGACCCCTTGTCTGTCTCAGAAATGGACATTATATTCTGGCCGGCGTGACGTCATGGGGATCATTCTCGTGCCAACATTACGGCTACCCTAATATTTACACCCGAGTTACAGCTTACGTAGACTGGATCAAGTCTGTCATCAACTAGACACGGAGAAGTTCATCAGTTTCTGTACACCTGATTTGATGATTTAGAGATATCAGAGTTACTTCCCTTCGTAGAAGATCAGAATGGTGATTGAAATGTAGAGAGAACAAAGCTTACGCAAGAAACAATAAACTCTGTTGTTGTTAGTGTCAGATATAGATCTGGATCGTGATTCTGCATATTAAATATATAAAACAAATGTTTTTTTATATGATAACCGAGTATGGATTTTTTTTTAATTATTTGATAAAATGTTGATATGAATAATTTTATAAATTTTTATCACAAAATGATTTATGAAATGTCCACATCATGTTGCTGCCTCTGTCATAGAACCTCGTGAGACGAAACGTATTATGGATTGTTACATATGAGCTGTTATTTATGGTAAAAAGTTCTATCAAAATAAAAAAAATGTTAATGTAATGTAGAATAAAGAGTTCGAGAAGTCTTATGTTTATTGCTTTATAACCGACTTTTTATATATGTAGCAGTTTTTTTAAATATCATTTGTTTACACTCGAAAAGTTAAGTTATCATTCGTTAGTGTATTGCGTGATAACATAAAGACTAATCACAATTTTACATTTAAACTTATTTCATTTCATAAAGAAAATGTGCAAGCTATTTGGTTTATTTAATATAAATATAAAAAATATTTTAATATATCTTATTTTCATGAGGTTTTAATTTTAAATATTAATAAAAAAAATCTTCACGTATAAGTTCACAACGTGTGTGTACAACGTTCCGTTGCTAAAATTAAGACATTAGATTTGGTGCTTATATCAGTGACACCGCCCTGTCTTGTTTAATACACATACAGAATGGTCATATCAGGGTTTCAGATTGTTAGCTTGATATACCTGGAGCTAATCTTAACTCGGAAAACTTAATGTGAAAATATCTAGAATGAGATGTTTATTTACTCTCGACATATTAATATTACTTATATAGGAGCTTAGCAAGACAGAAACGGGACAAGATATTCAATCAATATATTTCATTAACGGCGTTTTTTTTCTGAATTGAGAATGCATTAAGCATATAGTTCCAGACAAACTAGGTCTGTGACAAGGTACATTATAAGACTAGGACAGAATGTAAACACAGCGGTAACCAGAAGGTGAAAGCCGGCTATCGGCTCATTTTTTGTGATCAATCAAGCTTAACGTTTATACTGAAAGGCTTTATGTCACTTTAAATGTAAGTTAAATATGGTCACGTACAAAATCTTAAATGGCTTGTATTGAAAAGGAAAATTGTCTTTTCTCATTTAACTGTGTGTATCATACATTGACAGTTCTCTTATCGGTAAAGTGGGCTCTTAATTGAACAGTAAAATTGTTTTTCACAACGCTGAAGTCACAGGATATCTCTGATTATAAATCATTTCACCAAGGACGAGTTACATCTATGATCTACTGACCAGAAGGTAAGTGTAGAATTAACACATATTTACTTACAAATAATATATTTCTCATTGATTTATATACATACACCTTGTATTCTATGTTACAAATATCGATATCCCATATGTCTGTCTAGGCTCATGTTTTACATAATATTAACCATTGTATATTAGCGCCATACCTTGATTGCCAATTTTCGAGTGGTTACATAAAGTAAGACTTTCCGTATATAAACAATCAATATCTCGCCAATACCCGGAAAAACGGCTTAATATGGACCTTTAACTTGGGATTATATCTACATAGTAACGAGCTTCACCATTTGTCAACCGTAGCTCCCATTACACTTAAAACCTGCATCATCTATTGAAAATAAATTAGTTTCTCTACACTTAGTAACACAGTTCATGGTTTTAGTTTGACGTTACCTGTAATTGTGGTATAAAGAATAACACCAGAAACAATATACAGGTGTTACTATTGTATTGTCGACAGACTCGATAGGTTGTACAAGTGACAAAACACATGCTTTATGTCCCCTACAGTACTATAGGTTTGATAATCCCTTGTGCCCTAGTTTGTATAGCGGTTTATTTATATGTTGATAAGTCCAGAACGATATGTACGCGGTGTAGCTTTAAATAATACTCAATACACAGTCGAAAAATTGGTATTGAAAACGTCGATGATTTAATATTATAATTGCAGACATGCCTCTTTTGAACAAACTATAAAGTATGTCCCTAATTCTACCAGATAATTCTCAGTACAAAGAGAGTAAAACATTTTTTGTCGTTAAAGTGTACGAGACATGCAAAGCCACGTTTCTTAGCTTAGCTATTAAAAGAGGTACTGTATAAGTTTCTAAAAAATATTTTCAGATCTTATGCGTACTTTTAAAATTAAAACCTGTTCATTGTAAGTATTGTAATTCTCAAAATGTTGGTAAATGGTTGTGGTGAATAAAATATTAAAAGCTCTTGATTTGTGTGTGTAAAAATGACTACACATATAACCTAAATCACAATGAGGAACACTAATGATAAAAGCGACACCAAAAAAAACAGGTAATAATTTATGAATGCATATGTTGGTTGTATCCAGGATTCCGTGGATTGTATGTATCGATCTATACAGACTAGACACAGAGATAAATAGTAAGTATACAGAACCCCTGTTTACTCAGTGAATCATCCAAGTCGTCCTTATTATGGTGTCTCGCACCTGTATTGATATACATTGTATATATCTATTGTATTTCCCACCTGGCATAGCAATAATATTTAATGCCAGACACAAAGAAAAGTATTAATTTCAGAATCATTGTTCAGATACCAAAGCCCGGACCTTTAAGTATAAAGTATCTTCCCAAATTTCGTTTGGAGGACATTGTCATCATTGCACCGAAAGGCTGGTAAAATTTGTGTGTGTTTCCTTGTAATACTGCTTACTTATAAATCCACATATTGGTGAATATCACGAGTTTATTCTCACAATTAGTTTGGAGTACATGTTATGAGTGTGTTTATGTTTTGGAACTATGATAAAAGAGTTGGTCTCCTTGTGATGGCTGGACACTTGCTTACATTACTGTAGCGGAATGGGATTTGGTCGATCATCGGTAACCAGGAAGTTCTGTCGGTACACCATTTCCTCCTCTGCTGTTAAATTACACTGTTGTCTCACTGCAGCATTAATCCTACACTTGCAGGAGACCCAAGCAAATGCATTAAACTCACAAAAGGAAGTCATTCGATTAAATTTGCGTTTCATAGATAATATGATATGAAAAGTACACCGTTACTGTAACAATAAATATTTCTTAATCTTACGTAATTAGTATCATCTACCATTAACAATCAAATCGAGGACATGTACTTGTATTTCCTACGTGGCTGTACAGATGGTATCAATCATCTGTAAGTGACAGGACAACACGAGAATTACATTTAGTTCACGTGTAAATCGGTAATGCCTTTCAAGGTTGGTCATTTGTGTTAGGCTGCCATCGATTTACGATAAACTGTTGTACATTATTGATGTACCTGGCTTTGTACCTACCAACACCAAAGTTTTACCTAGTCGAGGAAATGTTTTACCTGGTCGAGGAAATAGTCACATTGCCTATTGATACTGATGGTGTTTTGTTACAGGTAGACCAAGTCAGTGGGGAACCTGTCATACGGGCGAATAATCAAGAAGGACCACTAAGAGAGAGTACGGAGAACAAGACAAACACTTAGATTATAAAGACAAGGTGCACCATGCCTCCAAAACTGCACTACGTGAACTCTATCGCTGCCTCAGAGAAGACAGTGAACAAGTTACTCTGCCTGGAAGTACCAATAGTTGGACTGTGCTGCAAGGGTATCAACGTTGGCAAGAAGGGTAGGTAATATAGAGATATCTTTGTGGAAATAGACAGCTTTTAATCTAGGTAATATCGAGATATCCTTGGGAATTTACGGCTTTTACTCGTGGTAATATAGAGATATCTTTGTGGGAAAAGATAGCTTTTAATCTAGGTAATATAGAGATATCTTTGGGAATTTGCAGCTTTTACTCGTGGTAATATAGAGATATCTCTGTGGAAAATATAGCTTTTAATCTAGGTAATATAGAGATATCTTTGGGAATTTACGGCTTTTACTCGTGGTAATATAGAGATATCTCTGAGGGAATAGACAGTTTTTACTTCGTTACATAGATATAACTGGAGATATAATTTTTCGCAATGTAATATAGATATATCTCTATTGGAATGGTCACGTTTTATGTAATATAGATATAACTCTAAAGATAAGACAGTTTTACTATAATAACTTAAGTACATCTCTCAAAAAGTAAAAAGGACGAAGTTGTCATCTTATTGACTTTTTGATTAGTTAGTTAACAATGGGAAAGCTTTAGAAATAATGAGTATTGAATTTCAAATTACAATCGATGACAAAATTGAATCATTGTATGTCCCTTTATATTGTTGCAATGCATTTGTTGTAAAACAAAACACCAAATTTGTTTACTGGTAAAGTTATAACCTTATAACTATATTATTTAATGAAAAATACGATTGTTAATCATTAATAAAGACTGGGAAATACCTTAAATGTTTCGAAAAAATCGTAGCTTGTACTGCACACTAATTTTGACCGGACATAATGAAACGTTGATATTAATAAAGATATCTCCATAGTGTTTACCTTCCTCATCTCTTAACGATGTGGTGTTATATAATTCACATCCCATTCTAAAATAAAGACCATTAAAAGAAGTGAAATTCTTCATATTTTCCATTTTTCCTTGAATTATGGGACAATTAAAGATGCTCCACCGCCGACAGAGCATAAATTATATTCATCATTTGAACAATAATTGGTGTTTTATCGTGTATATATATGTCTAATTAACACAAAAAATAATTATGAATAATTTAATTTTCCTTTGGTGCATGCGCAATCAGTACATCATTCCATATAGAATATAGTGCCACGGAATTTTTTCGGGATGCAATTAATTATTTTTCATATTTTTAACTTGAAGTAAAATTAGAAGCTCAAACTTTTCAACGGTGGTAATGGTGTAAAGTAAGTAATATTTGTAACTGAAGAAAAATACTAAATCGTCTCCTCCTGTTTTTGATAGTGAAAAAATACCATTTGTCAGCGGTGGAGCATCTTTAATCGAACACGGGTCCGTTAAGTGGACAGTTTGACAAGAAATCACTCGGTAAATCTGAAACCTTGTGTTGACCTAGGAAAATCTTTATACCTGTCCACTTTTATGACCCATGTTAGATGTCATAATTCTATTTCACTTCCGTGATCGTTATAGACAGGTTTAAGGGTACATTGACGTAGAACATTTAATTGATATGTACATAGTTAATTTTAGATCCAACAATATGTTTAATTCATTGACTGTTAATACGACTACAACTTGTCAGCTAGACTGTTAATACGACTACAACTTGTCAGCTAGACTGTTAATACGACTACAACTTGTCAGCTAGACTGTTAATACGACTACAACTTGTCAGCTAGACTGTTAATACGACTACAACTTGTCAGCTAGACTGTTAATACGACTACAACTGTCAGCTAGACTGTTAATACGACTACAACTTGTCAGCTAGACTGTTAATACGACTACAACTTGTCAGCTAGACTGTTAATACGACTACAACTTGTCAGCTAGACTGTTTAACTACAACTTGTCAGCTAGACTGTTAATACGACTACAACTTGTCAGCTAGACTGTTAATACGACTACAAATTGTCAGCTAGACTGTTAATACGACTACAACTAGTCAGCTAGACTGTTAATACGACTACAACTTGTCAGCTAGACTGTTAATACGACTACAACTTGTCAGCTAGACTGTTAATACGACTACAACTTGTCAGCTAGACTGTTAATACGACTACAACTTGTCAGCTAGACTGTTAATACGACTACAACTTGTCAGCTAGACTGTTAATACGACTACAACTTGTCAGCTAGACTGTTAATACGACTACAACTACTTGTCAGCTAGACTGTTAATACGACTACAACTTGTCAGCTAGACTGTTAATACGACTACAACTTGTCAGCTAGACTGTTAATTACATCGACTGTAATACGACTACAACTTGTCAGCTAGACTGTTAATACGACTACAACTTGTCAGCTAGACTGTTAATACGACTACAACTTGTCAGCTAGACTGTTAATACGACTACAACTATGTCACTAGACTGTTAATACATATTCATGTGACTTGCAGGTAAGTATTGAAGTAAACAATCAACCAATTCAAACCTTATCCATTGTTACATAACAGTAGAATACAACTAAAATATCAGTATGTTTACACGACAAAAAACAAATATGGAAGCATTAAAAACCATAGTCAATATATACAATATATTGTATGTTATTACAAGGAGGGGTCTCAGGCATTCCGAATTCTACAGGTAAAATAAAGGACAAGGGAGGGGGGATGAAAAGTTATCTCAGAGGTGAAATACGTATATAAATTAACACAGTAATACAGTAATGAAAGTATGCTCTTATTTTGATAATAATATATCATTAATTTAGTGATACTTAAGCATGTAAGGTATCTTCATCCTTATAAACAATACTGCGCTACTTGTGAGCAGATAATATTGTCAATGTGATATTTGACGGATTCGTTGTAAAGCATTTCGTTTTTATATACTACTTACAACATAATTAAACTTGTGTCCTATGCCATATACGACACTAATTAATTCATTCATTTAAGCATTGGTGTCAATGTTTTGTAATTTCATATAATACTTGCAAAGTTTGAATCCACGTAAAAACTCGATGAAATTAAAAATAGTGACATCAATGATTATAATTATTTTCTCACTCTGCTTGATGACATAAAAGTTTAAAAGTACAATTCCATAGTTTTTCCATAGGGATTATTTTTTGCAAATCAATACGCAGTCAATGTAGCCATTGTGACGTCTCAATAACGTCCGGTTTTCGAGGAAGTTCTCTGATTTATTATGACAACAAAGATTCCTTCTGTTTTAACGTGTCTTTTTCTACACAAGTCCCTTGCTATTGAAGTGAACATTTAATTGGAATTGGACTTACCTTACAGGTACGGTGACGCTGATTGCAGTGTCCACGTGTGAAGGTAATGTTTACCTGTTTGATACCAAGGTCAAACCAGAAATTGTCCTCGATGGCGGTCTTATACGTCTTCTGCAGTCTGTAGAAATTGTCAAGGTATTGGTTATAAGTATATCGTAAAGATAAGAAGACGAAAGATATTTGAACGTTTTTTTTTTGTAAATGTAGCTTTTCAAAAGCTTACATCGTAAGGATAATTGTTCACAAAAATATTTTTGTTGTTAATGTAGTTTTTGAAAAGCTTACATCACAGGTATAATAAAACGAAATGTTCATAAAACTTTGAAATCTTTATTTTTTGTTTGTTAATATAGTTTTTCAATGCTAACATCGTAAGGGTTATAAGACGAATTCGTCACACAACATTTAAGATATTTCTTTCTTTTTTTTGTTAATGCTTCTTTTCTCATGCTTACATCGTAAAGATAATAAGACAAAATGTTCACAAACATTTGAAATCTTTATCTTTCGTTAATGTAGCTTTTCAAATGCTTACATCGCAAGGATAATAAAATGAAATGTTCACAAAATTAGTTGCCTTTCGTAGATCTGTAGACATATGTACATCATCAATTTCTTCTCATTGTTTCCCCAATAACTACACAGGTTATCCACGACTGCAGTCAGGCTAGCGCTAATCTCCACTTCTCGTTTGGAGCGACACTCAAGAACTACTTTGATACACAGGTAAAAAATTCACTGAAATGAAAGTTTATTTGTAAAATTCAGGGGATCGATAAAATAAATTTACAGTACATAATTCGATGTAATCATTTGATAATTTTGTAGATATATACTTTTTATATAATGCTCGATAGGTATAGCACTCTTTGTACTATTTTCAGACTGCGGGTTCTGTTATATTAGAATCCATGGGCCTGCCACCACGACGAATCACATTCGACAGTCTATGTAAACGGTACAACATAGATAGGTATATACCTGATCCACAATTACAGGTAGGTGTTACCGCTCTTATTATTCGTTTCAATTTGGGGAAAAAACCTAAGCAAATTGCTTTTATTTTCAGTCCAAAATTCACGCTATTGTTTACATATAAATAGTCAAATATGTATGGTCGGAATAATTTTAGATTTGCTTTGAATATTTTTTAGTGTTATGCATTTATAACATACTTCTATATAAACATGTGAATTACAGATTTTTCTATATTTAAAAAAAATTTTTTTGAAATAATTGCGCAGCTGTTTCAGCTAAACAGATACTGTGTTACAATTGGCGACGTAATTCGTTAATTTGTAATAGGATGACAACATTTTCTTTGAACAAACAAGATTAATAATTGAAATAAATAAGCCAAACACAAGAGACAATTTGAATGACGATTTTCGTTTCATTTATACAGAGCCGGATAAAATCCGATATGAACTACTGGGGACTCCGGCCTGTCACCAGAGCCATGCTAAATGTGGCCGCCTCAGAAGTCCTTCCTTTAGTTCCAGACTTGTACGATATCATACAACAGTGAGTAACTCGGTGTTTCTGTGTTGAACCTCTTTCTGTGTTACTCTTTGATTACCCAGGATCCCACCGTATTCCAGATATCTACATGAACTGTTTGTCCATGGGTCTGTAACTCGCAATATTGTCTTTGTTCCAGATTTAGAAAATGGAATGATTATTACGTTGGGTGATTATGCATGGCAGATTTTCGTCTAATAAGGTCTTTAAGCAATGACTAAAATATAGCAGTTACAATTGCCACTGTTATTGAGCCCGAAAATATTATCTTAAATATATCGTAAAGAGTCATCTTAAAAGTTTGTTGCATTGTTGTATTCTATTCGATAGTAAGCGTTATGTATGCGACTTTACGTTTAAATATTAAAAATTTACAATTTGTGTAATGTAAATGAACTTATCCAAATATTCGGCTACGTAGCCTTTGTCAAGAAAACACTTTGCAGCTTACAGAGAAAAACGAGATGGTGACATGAAGAGTAAGGTAGTGTTTCCATGACAAAGGCTATGTGGCTGAAAATTTGGAATAGAGACTTCTATATTACACAAATTGTATATGCCAAGTTAATAATACTTACCTGTCACTATCTTGTCCTCCAGACAGTTGAGTCCTGATTGGCTGGACTGGTTTGACTGCCGGAGTGAGGAAAATCGTTTGTTGTACATCAGTCCAAAGAAGGCCAAAGACATTCAGTGCTCCCGGAAACACCAAGAGAATCGGGATCGTCGGTACTTGTTCCAGATCCCGGCACCCATGATGTCCCGGGAAAATATCCCGTACGTTAGAGACACTGTGCCAGATAAGCAGCCATTCTGTGACGAAGTGTAGAATCCATAGGACAACAATAGATCAGTATTATTATGTGATTAATGACAAATTACTTCCATGACATTGTTCAGTATATTCCCTGTTCAACACGGGATCCACGACTAGTATTTAATCAGAGGCTGTGCAATACGAACATTAATTATCATTGTTTTATTGCTTTGTTACTTATCGAGATTCTTTCAGAGTCCCTACCGCTTTCTTAGGATTCATTGTCTGCTCAATTTCGCCACATTTTACGTTTTTGTTTTTGCTGCTTATACTTTGAATCCATTTTTTTTTCTCTATTGCAATAAATGTTTTTACAATAAACCAACCAACCACGGACTGGTGGTATTACATGTATGATGATATAGTGAGCTGATCTGATGGGAAACACCTCATTGTCAGCACTCCCCCAGGTATCTGTTGACTTCATTTACACCCGGATTGTACATCTTCGAGCGAATCACACCAACCATACCAATACCCTTTCTTGACATGCCGTGCCTTTCCACTGCTGTGTATATTTTGGTGAAGCGGTTTAAAGGTTTCTTTGTTGCTATCTCATTTACTTTGGAAGACAAGGTTTGTCAGGAGACCAAGTGTGACCCAGGTTACTTGTAGTAAAAGGCCACACTGATGATACCACTGGCTTCCTCTTCATTTCATATACTTGTCATGAGTTTTGTTTTCCATTTCAGGTATGATCTGTAGTCAAAATAAGTGTTTAATGTACATATTCTTGTATGTTGTTGATAGAAGGATTTTTTCTGAACACTTTATAGTTCATATTAATTACATATCTCATTTTGGTATTGAATCTTTCTGTAGCATAAATTGATTACTGATAGTTAACTTATATAGGGGCATGTGTTCTGGCAGGAGCGATTCTTTATAAGTATTTATGTATGGTAATTAATAAGGTCAAACCAGGCTCCATGATCACGAAACAATCTTAGACTTATGTTTAGACTTAACCAATAAACTATGACCTAACTTTTAGTAACATTGGTTTTGATTGGCTAAGTCTAAACTAAAGACTGTTTTGGACGTAAGACTTCCATGATCTGGAACCATAATGTTGTAGAATCAATGACAGTTTATAAGGTTTTTCAGTGGCAAACTGTCATCTAATTTGAAGTTAGGGTTCCTAATAATCTATTTGTCATCCCTGAATTGATTGGACATTAAACTTCCCTCTTTGTGAAGGGCTGCCTTCCCTCCTTGTGAAGGGAAAAGGGTTGCCTTCCTTCCTTGTGAATGGCTGCCTTCACTCCTTGTAAAGTGCTGCCTTCCCTCCTTGTGAAGGGCTGCCTTCCCTGCTTGTGAAGGGCTGCCTTCCCTCCTTGTGAATCCCTCCTTGTGAAGGGCTGCCTTCCCTCCTTGTGAAGTGTTGCCTTCCCTCCTTGTGAATGGCCGCCTTCCCTATTTGTGAAGTGCTGATTTCCCTCCTTGTGAAGGGCTGCCTTCCCTCCTTGTGAAGTGCTGTCATCCCTCCTTGTGAAGTGCTGCTTTCCCTGCTTGTGAATTGCTACCTTCCCTCCTTGTGAATTGCTACCTTCCCTCCTTGTGAAGGTCTGCCTTCCCTCCTTGTGAAGTGCTGCCTTCCCTCCTTGTGAAGGTCTGCCTTCCCTCCTTGTGAAGGTCTGCCTTCCCTCCTTGTGAAGTGCTGCCTTCCCTCCTTGTAAAGGGCTGCCTTCCCTCCTTGTGAAGTGCTGCCTTCCCTCCTTGTGAAGTGCTGCCTTCCCTCCTTGTGAAGGTCTGCCTTCCCTCCTTGTGAAGGTCTGCCTTCCCTCATTGTGAAGTGCTGCCTTCCCTCCTTGTGAAGTGCTGCCTTCCCTCCTTGTAAAGGGCTGCCTTCCCTCCTTGTGAAGTGCTGCCTTCCCTGCCTGTGAATTGTTACCTTCCCTCCTTGTACAGTGCTGCCTTCCCTCCTCGTGAAGGGCTGCCTTCCCTCCTTGTGAAGAGCTGCCTTCCCTACTTGTGAATTGCTGCCTTCCCTCCTTGTGAAGGGCTGCCTTCTATATTTATACAAATTTAAAGTGAAAGTTTGTCTGATACTTACAATGTACTTGTCATTTGGCTAAAACAAGACACAACACAAATAAATGTATGCATTCTTCAATCATAGATTTATTATATCACTTTCAATAATTTATCACTAAAGACACAACATGTAAATGCAGTTTGATTCTGATTGAAGTCTCTTTACCAAGCGGGAGGACTGGTAAAACTTTCTGCTATTTCAGTTTCCTATCACAGTTTTACAACAATCTTCAAGTTCAGTATTTCCTTAGCTATGTCATCTGTTTTTTATGAGCACGTATTAATGCTTTAACAGTTGATCAAAAAAGTAACAACACTGAATTAAAACAAAAACCGACTTAATATATCTATGCAATATATAAAACTGACTCACAAGGGCAGAGAACTCTAGGACAATGACAGGACGCAACAGAGAGTGTTTCTTCACAACTACCGCATTACACTGTAACTTACAGTGTGTTCAGTACCACTATACATGTAGATATTACCACAAAACTTAGATGACCACAATCTATCACTGTACTCAAATCATCATGAGTCAGTCAAGGTTCAGCTAACACATGAAATCATAAACAAAAAGTTATTTTATCATCTTAGAAACATATTCTTATAAAAAGACGGTCATGTCTTATCAGTAAAACAGAACTTATCGGTAATTAAACTTATTTCCTATTACATATATCATGGAGTTCCCCTTTTTAATATATGTGTTTGTAGCAAGTATACCTATAGCTATTTGTTGAAAAAAAGTCAAAGACATGAAGATCAATGTATCTGATCACAAAGTCTATAATCACCAGTGATTTGTTTCATAACAAAACTTGACTTCAGTTTTGAGGTTGCAATGATACTTGGAGCAGCACATACTTCCCGAGTTCCTCACCATAGAGGAATATTACACAAAAACTCTGACTTGAATACACTTTTCTGTAGTAAATTCCTACTTTAGGCATCACCAATAGCATACAATAGGAAATCAATATGGTGGGAAATGGGTCATCATTTGGTCGAGTATGCTATTATGAAATGATGGGGAAATATGGAAAAAGCAAAGGGAGGTAATCCATTTAGCTCAACCTTAACATGCTGTTAAAGAATGTTATATTCTCACATATGTACGAGAATTCTAATAAAACAATCATGTGTTTAAATTAATTCAACACATCATAGTTATTTTAAAGACATGCGTTATCCCATAATGAAAACGCAATATACAAAAGCTGGTGATGATGAAAGTTACTTCTTAATGAAAGACTGAAAACAATTGTTACATTAGCATTGACAAACAAAAATATCATTTTATGCTAACAAAAAACATGCTGAAATAATGTACAAGATCACTACAATATCTGAAGACATTTACATATCAATGAACCACAAACATATTAGTGTTACAGAATGACCTTGGGACCAACTATACATGTATTTATTCAGAATGATCACATGATAAACATGCTGACCCCAGGGTCAACTCTACCAATGTGCAGAAAGACCCAAGTTCTACAAATGTACAGAGTACTCTACCAATGTGCAGAAAGACCCAAGTTCTACAAATGTACAGAGTGGTTTTCTCTAAAGAAGAACTACAAATTTGTACACTTTTAAGGTTTGTATACTCTACACATATATGTACAGAATTTCAGATCATTCAGGTTTTACACTGTCAAGTTCTAATGCCTAAACAAATTGACTTTTTAAGTTTGTTCATGGGAGAGCAAACGTATTTCACAGTAATTTTTGTATATGATTTTCAGTTTTATATATCAAATACATTGTACAAATATTTCAGAAATACATGAAAATTTGAAAATTATACCAACTTCCTGATATGAAATGTGTCTTTGGATTGGTTGTGATCAACAGATGCTTCCAAATTATATGGAAATTGGTTTTCTTCCGTTTGAAAAATAAAGAAAATAAGTAAATAACACATACTTAATACATCTACAAGTACATGTTTTAAAAGTAATTACAGTTAAATATTTGAAAATCTAAGTCAATAAATAATCTAATAACAAATCACAATGTGATTTTCTGATTTCAGAACATATCCATTGTTTTTTTAATTGTATAATATTAGTCCACTCCCTACTAAATCAAGGATAAATGGTTTTGAAGCAACCTAATAATTCAGTGATGCTTTTTGTACAAACAAAAAATTTGGATGATAAGTAATAGAAAATGAAATATAATTACGGTGTTCTCTATCAATTAAATTAAAAATGTTATTTACTTAAGGTTTAAAGAAAAACTTTGTAAAAATGAACGACAGTGAAAAGAGATTCCAAAAGAGCAGATGAATATATTGAATAATGATACAACAATAATCATAGAGAAAACATATTACATTTAGGAGCTTTGCAAAATTGATAAAAACTTAAGTTTGGATCAATAAAATGAATATTATATAAAACTGTAGAAAACATGCCTGCAATAGATCATATTTGATCTAATCATTGGACTAATACAATCATATTGGGATAAATTATTGTCTTAATTATGGATGTAAAAACAATTCTGATATTAATTCAGGTTTACTGAGTTAGTTATTACGTTAGGAATTTAATTAAGAAATTGATAGAAAACAAGAGGCCCGTGGGCCTTAACGGTCACCTGATATTTGATACAAATTAGTTATGTCATTTACTAGCCAACTGATGTCTTTTGTTCACAAAATGGGAACATAGATCTAATAGGTCTACATACAAAATTTCATTAAGCTTGGTGCATTTCAACTCTCATCACCATGTTCAAAAGGTTCAATCATTATTATTGCGAAGGGCAATAACTCTGTAAGTTATGATCTAATCACACTGATTTTTAAACTAATGGTCAGGAAAAAAAAAATAAAAAAAACCCAGGAATGGGTGAAACATGGAAGGTTATATATCACAATATCAGTCTGATAAGTTTACGACATCATTCTGTTCAATATCAAAACGATGATAGCAAATAATACTCTATAAATGGCTTTTTAATTAGTGCACATAGTAATTTTCTTCCACATTTTAGCGGCAAGAAATAAGCAGCATAAACACTTCAATTTACAGAAATGATATTTGATAGTCAGAATGAAGTTTGTCTGAGTAGTAATACGTGATTTTTCAGTTCAACAGGAGGGAAAGCTGATGTCTATTTCATTGTCACTTGTGTCAAATGATCTCTCCTACCAAAAGTGTGTTCATCCAAGGTCTACCCTAGTGCAGCAATATTTTTGTTCCTCTAGAAGATATGGCACACTCAACCAGTTATATCATTCACAAGAGGATCCTACACAAAAGGAACAGTTGTCTCCCCTAGCTAGCAAAGCTGTAGACACATTTTCATTTGTCTTAACTAGAAGAGCAGTTTTCTTAGGCAAAGAGTGGTTGTCTCCCCTGTAACAATAGTTGTCTCCCCTTTCTAGTAGAGAAGGATGCGTTTCTCCACAGATTTGCGACAGATGGGACACTCGGCCATTCTGTCTCCACACATTTGACATGTACCATGTCCACACAGGAAAATCATGTTCTTCAGACGGTCCATACACACAGGACAGCTGGTCTGGAAGAGACGGAAAAGAAAAGATATCAAACATTCAAAAATCTTATCAATTCATGTCAGCAAGGTTTTGGTTAATCAAGTTATATGTTCATATATATCTAGTGAAAATTTTAATCTAAACTAACAAAATATTTTGAATTGAGCATAGCTACTTTCAATAGGTGAGTTTGATTTAAGTACAAAGAGCATGTTCTTATCATGTTGTTAGGAAGCAAGGGATATCTCAAACCAAATGATTTATTGGTGATTGTTTACAGAAGAACTTGTAGTAAAATTTGATATGCTATGTAATTTCAATAATTCTTACTTGATCTTTTATGTCCTGTAACTGTTGCTGTAGCTTCTGAATGTCTTTAGACACATCACGAGAGCCGTTGTTCATTACTCCCGGAGGCTGGGGAGCAGGGGGAGCTGTAATCACAGATCATATCTGATTTACATCGGCTGTTTACACTCGACATATGGAACCATAGTTTACTAGACATACTGGGCATATATATATGATGTGATAGGTAAGATACTCATAGAGTTATAGACATAGGGTTTATAGTAACTCTCATAGAGTTATAGACATAGGGTTTATATATAGTTATTCTCGTAGAGTTGTAGACATAGAGTTTATAGTAATTCTCATAGAGTTGTAGACATAGGGTTTATAGTAATTCTCGTAGAGTTATAGACATAGGGTTTATATATAGTTATTCTCGTAGAGTTGAAGACATAGAGTTTATAGTAACTCTCGTAGGGTTATAGACATAGGGTTTATAGTAATTCTTGTAGAGTTGTAGACATAGAGTTTATAGTGATTCTCATGGAGTTGTAGACATAGAGTTTATAGTCAATCTTGTAGAGTTGTAGACATAGAGTTTATATATAGTTATTCTCGTAGAGTTGTAGACATAGAGTTTATAGTCAATCTTGTAGAGTTGTAGACATAGGGTTTATAGTAATTCTCATAGAGTTGTAGACATAGGGTTTATAGTAATTCTCATAGAGTTGTAGACATAGAGTTTATATATAGTTATTCTCGTAGAGTTGTAGACATAGAGTTTATAGTAATTCTCATAGAGTTATAGACATAGGGTTATATATAGTAATTCTCGTAGAGTTGTAGACATAGAGTTTATAGTAATCTCATAGAGTTTAGACATTATATATAGTTATTCTCTTAGAGTTGTAGACATAGAGTTTATAGTAACTCTCGTAGAGTTGTAGACATAGAGTATATAGTCATTCTCATGGAGTTGTAGACATAGAGTTTATAGTAACTCTCGTAGAGTTGTAGACATAGAGTTTATAGTAACTCTCGTAGAGTTGTAGATATAGAGTTTATAGTAATCTCGTAGAGTTGTAGACATAGAGTTTATAGTAACTCTCGTAGAGTTGTAGACATAGAGTTTATAGTAATTCTGTAGAGTTGTAGACATAGAGTTTATAGTAATTCTCGTGTAGAGTTGTAGACATAGAGTTTATAGTAATTCTCGTAGAGTTGTAGACATAGGGTTTCAAGTAACTCTTGTAGAGTTGTAGACATAGGGTTTATAGTAATTCTCGTAGAGTTGTAGACATAGAGTTTATAGTAATTCTCATAGAGTTGTAGACATAGAGTTTATAGTAATTCTCGTAGAGTTGTAGACATAGAGTTTATAGTAATTCTCGTAGAGTTGTAGACATAGAGTTTATAGTAATTCTCATGGAGTTGTAGACATAGAGTTTATAGTAATTCTCATGGAGTTGTAGACATAGAGTTTATAGTAATTCTCGTAGAGTTGTAGACATAGAGTTTATAGTAACTCTCGTAGAGTTATAGACATAGGGTTTATATTAGTTATTCTCGTAGAGTTGTAGACATAGAGTTTATAGTCATTCTCATAGAGTTGTAGACATAGGGTTTATAGTAATTCTCGTAGAGTTGTAGACATAGAGTTTATAGTAATTCTCATAGAGTTGTAGACATAGGGTTTATAGTAATTCTCATAGAGTTGTAGACATAGAGTTTATAGTAATTCTCATAGAGTTGTAGACATAGAGTTTATAGTAATTCTCATAGAGTTGTAGACATAGGGTTTATAGTAATTCTCGTAGAGTTGTAGACATAGAGTTTATAGTAACTCTCGTAGAGTTGTAGACATAGAGTTTATAGTAATTCTCGTAGAGTTGTAGACATAGAGTTTATAGTAATCTCGTAGAGTTGTAGACATAGGTTTACAGTAACTCTGTAGAGTTGTAGACATAGGGTTTATATAGTTATTCTCGTAGAGTTGTAGACATAGAGTTTATATATAGTTATTCTCGTAGAGTTGTAGACATAGAGTTTATAGTAACTCTCGTAGAGTTATAGACATAGGGTTTATATATAGTTATTCTCGTAGAGTTGTAGACATAGAGTTTATAGTAAATCTCATAGAGTTGTAGACATAGGGTTTATAGTAATTCTCGTAGAGTTGTAGACATAGGGTTTATAGTAATTCTCGTAGAGTTGTAGACATAGAGTTTATAGTAATTCTCATAGAGTTGTAGACATAGAGTTTATAGTAATTCTCGTAGAGTTGTAGACATAGAGTTTATAGTAACTCTCGTAGAGTTGTAGACATAGAGTATATAGTCATTCTCATGGAGTTGTAGACATAGAGTTTATAGTAACTCTCGTAGAGTTGTAGACATAGAGTTTATAGTAACTCTCGTAGAGTTGTAGACATAGAGTTTATAGTCATTTCTCATGGAGTTGTAGACATAGAGTTTAAAGTAATTCTCATGGAGTTGTAGACATACGGATTATAGTAATTCTTGTAGAGTTGTAGACATAGAGTTTATAGTCAATCTTGTAGAGTTGTAGACATAGAGTTTATAGTAATTCTCATGGAGTTGTAGACATAGAGTTTATAGTAATTCTCATGGAGTTGTAGACATAGAGTTTATAGTAATTCTCATAGAGTTGTAGACATAGAGTTTATAGTAATTCTCATAGAGTTGTAGACATAGAGTTTATAGTAATTCTCATAGAGTTGTAGACATAGAGTTTATAGTAATTCTCGTAGAGTTGTAGACATAGAGTTTATAGTAATTCTCGTAGTTATAGACATAGAGTTTATAGTAATTCTAGTAGAGTTGTAGACATAGAGTTTATAGTAATTCTCGTAGAGTTGTAGACATAGAGTTTATAGTAATTCTCGTAGAGTTGTAGACATAGAGTTTATAGTAATTCTCGTAGAGTTGTAGACATAGAGTTTATAGTAATTCTAGTAGAGTTGTAGACATAGGGTTTATAGTAATTCTCGTAGAGTTGTAGACATAGAGTTTATAGTAATTCTCGTAGAGTTGTAGACATAGAGTTTATAGTAATTCTCGTTGAGTTGTAGACATAGAGTTTATAGTTATTCTCATAGAATTATAGTCAAAGGGTTTATAGTAATTCTTGAGATAATAACATTTGTACAAGGGACAGAGTACTTACGCGAACCTCCACAACACACAATGAATGGGACAGTCTTTTCAATAGAGGAACGACACTGGACACATTTCTTCATAAGAACAGCACAACCTGGCAACAACAATCAAAGAGTCATTATAGCAGTCTGAAGTAGTGACTGGACCAGTTATGGGTAACTAAGGTATCTGAAGTAAAAGTCTCCACCTCTATTTGAAATCTGGAGTACAGCAATATTATCCCTTCCATATCTTGGTAGGGTATAAAATCCGTAATGATTTAAATAAACCAATATCACTTACCATCACAAGCACACATGTGACCACATGGAAGGAATAATACAGAGGCTTTCTTGTCCGAGCAGACAACACATTCCTCAATCTGTAATGAAAAGAGATATAACATGGATGTACTTTTGAGAAAAAAAACATTATTGTAATATTTACAGTTTATCAAAATTATGTATTTAAATAAACAGTCTTTTGAGAATACTATGAGGTCAATTTCCTAAACATACATCCTTTGAAACAATATTCCTAAATTATTGATAATGACATTCCATGATGTATTCTTGGAAAAGCTTACCGTTATCATGCATTGAGTATTGAGATAGCAATATTTACCAGACCGTAATTGTTTAACTCTACAATGACTTTGTATACCTTAGTGCGAGATTGCACCTGTTCCTTACACATCAGACATTTCTTGACTCTGGGTGAACAGAGAGAACAAGTGGCAATGTGACTACAAGGCCCAAACAGTGTGTCCCTCTTAAGGTCGGAACACACCATACACTCCAGGAGGGACTCCTGGTCATTCCGGATAATCACAGTGTTCTCGGCAGCTGCTCCTGGGCTATATAAGGACAAGGTCACGATATCAATACTGGTAAAATACTAGAATCAGACATATAGATATTAAATCATCACTTTTTATTGATAATTCTTTTTTTTCTTCATTTCTAGACAAACGAGGCTAGTCAATGTTAGACCTATCTCATTGTTATGGTTTATGATTCTTCCTATGATGTTTGGTTAAAGGCGATTAACTAGGCCTGTATGTAAATGTAAACTGACAATTTAGTGTTACACTAGACCTTTCAACTGACCTGTGGCGTTCCTTGTGACACTTGGCCAGGGCTTTACAAAGGTTAGGGTCTGGACACAGGTCAAGTGGAGTTTGACCTTTCTTATTTTTGATACTAAGGTCAGCACCATTAGCAGCAAGAAAACAAGCAATGGAAGCGCTGGACTTTTTATCCGCTCCAGGTGTTCCCAATCCCATCAGCAACTGTCACAGAAAGGAATAATCCCGTGTAATCACATATTTCTTCTATATGTTATTGAAAAATATGCATTTGTATTAAAATTTAATTTTGAAATGATGAAGATTTGGAGATGATTGCTGATACATAATGTATATTTAAGTTAATCCTTTTCAAGTTAATGTTTATGCTAAAAAGAATGTAATTTCTATCAAATTTCTTTTTAATTTTCAGGGATATGCAAGTTGAAATAATTTTCTGTGATTGATAAAGTAGCTAGATGATACTTTTGAAAATTTGTAACAAATCAATTCATTTGGGGCCCAATCTTAGTGTAGACTTATATTTTTGTAGACAGGTCCATGTTGTATTTACCTTGCCAACATCCTGCATGTCCTGTAGCTGTCTGAGCTGTGATAAGGTGTGGTGTCGGAGGGCTTCGTGGAGGGGCGTGTCACCGTCCTTGTCTGGTACATTCAGGTTACATCCTTCTCGCACCAGTAACTGTAACACAGTGCCAATCCAATCACGATCTCATCACTGATAATATTTCAAAACTTATTAATTAATTTCAAAATACAATTTAGCTTTAGGTAATGAAGTCTTTTCATCATGCAGGGTTATCTCCTCTTGGGAGCAGGTATTGATTGTATGTCACTTGTTCTTACAAGGAAAATTAGTTTTATTCTCATGAAGTATGATGAAATAATCAGTATCTGCATTAAGATAAGACTCGGGGACCTAAAATTAAAGTTAATTTTTTTATGCTAAAGTGTATTTGATCTATTGCATGGTGTGATATTGCTTCTATTCAAGTACTGCTGTCGTTACCAACGTTGAAAAAGTGTAGGCAGCACAAAACCAAAGGAGTTTACCTTTTAAACAACTAAGTAACTGAAAAAGTAATGGAATATTTTAAGATAACATCGTAAGGGCAGTAACTCTAGATAAGGGAGATAATCCTTACCCTGACAATCTGTGTGTGCTGGCGTTCCACTGCGAGGTGGAGTGCTGTCTGCAGATTGACATTCTGAATGTCCATGTTGGCCTTCCCCTAAAATACAGATAATCAACAAACTTTTATACAACACAAAAGCTCAACTTTTGTAGTTAATATTTAATTTAACAAATCATTCAGAACAAGTTATATATATTTTTTTACATAATTTTGACCGACATCTGTGTTTAACACACATTGGTTACACAGCACTTATATATTCAACAGGGTGTGCACAATATTAAAGTATTATGTATACATCATTGAAACATTACTTATTGAGTTTTTTTTTTATTTTACTAGGCTGTGCATTAGAAATGTGGTCAATTCATTATTCTTATATCTAGGTATATCTTGCAGTTACATTTAAGATTCACAAGAAAAACATATTTAAGAGCATTTGTTTCAACAATGTAAATCAAACATTACTGCAAATAAATATATTAAAGTAGCTATCTATTCTCTCTCTATCTGATAAAACCATTGAGTCTTTTCATTATATACAGAGTAACCAGCTCTTATGAGAAGTTATTTATTGTGATTTCTTTGATATGGGTGAGATAATTGTGTTATTTCTCATATATTGATGATACCGGTATTACTTTCACATAAGAAATCACAAATCATTGTCTGAAAACAAGAGCCAATCACTACATAAGAGACAAATTATGGTCACATATCTATAATAAATCAGAACTTAAAACAATCAAGAACAATTCTGATGATTATCTGAAACAAATTGAACAAATATATGGTGTTGAGAGTTAATTAAAACATAAATGCTTAATGAAGAAATAATAACTATGACTAGTGACCTTGAACTCAGCCATTGATGTTAATTACCTTGACCTCTTGACCTTGGGACGATGACTTTACCTGGTGGACAAGCAGTTCAGCCACCTCTACGTGGTTATTAAGGGCGGCAAGATGGAGTGCCGTGTAGCCGTCGTCCTTTTTCTCGTCCACAATCCAATGTCGTGGAATTTTAGTAAGTAATATCCTCATCGCACTGCAAATGTAGAAAGAAAGGTTATGGTAAGTATCATGCATAATAATGAATTTTAAATCATTAAATTTTCATCAACATTCATCTACCTTGGTATTTATACTTTGGATTTATAGAAGAGGTAACATTTAAGGTTTGTGACGAATTATGTCTTTAAAATAAGGATGTCTTTCTTTTCAACAAAAGGTATTTTTTGTTTTATGTTTTGAATGCTTTTTATATTTGCATGTGATGTTGTTGTTTTCTTTTTATATCACATTAGGTATATTTATGATAAGACTGTCCAATCTAAAAGTACTGTATTCGACTCAATAAGCGCCCAGGGCGTTTAAAAAATTGAAAAAATGCTAATAAGACAAAGTTATTGCAAATCTATACAGTTTTGTGTAGTTTTGGTCTTTCTTTATGCCTCCACAATCGTAATTGAGGCCTACAAAAGGGGGAGGGGAGCTTATAGGAACATGGGCACTGGGAACATTGGGTTGAATACAGTCTATATTTACTCTAACAGAAGATTTAAGAAGTAAATTTGGAGAAATGTGATTCTTGTGCTATAAAGAATATGGATCAATATACTAAGAACAAGAGATCCCAGAGGGATCTTGGCGCCCACCAAAGAATGATCTATATCTGACAAAGGAAAGATGGATCTTTTCTCTACTTTTTCAACTTTTTCAAACATACTACGGTACATATAAAATTTGAGACAGATCGCTTCAGTACCTTTTGAGAAATAGCGGTAACAAACTTCAACTATCAAAATCCAAGATGACTCCTTGGCGGCCATCTTGTTGATCAATCGGTCCCAAATCACAATATGCACAACTAGGGCCCTAGGGGAACCTACATATGAATTTTGAGACAGATCCCTTCAGTACTTTCTGAGAAATAGCCATAACAAACTTTGAATAACAAAATCCAAGATGGCTGCCTGGCAGCCATCTTGTTGACCGATCGGTCCCAAAATCACAATATGCACAACTAGCGCCCTAGGGGAACCTACATATGAATTTGAGACAGATCCCTTCAGTACTTTCTGAGAAATAGCGATAACAAACTTTGAATAACAAAATCCAAGATGGCTGCCTGGCGGCCATCTTGTTGACCGATCGGTCCCAAAAATGCAATCTGCACAACCAGGTCCCTAGGGGAACCTACATATGAAATTTGAGACAGATCCCTTCAGTACTATCTGAGAAATAGCCATAACAAACTTTAACTATCAAAATCCAAGATGGCGCCCTGGCGGCCATCTTGTTTCACCGATTGGTCCAAAAAATGCAATATGCACAACAAGGACCCTAGGGAAACCTAAACAATTGCCAAAATCAAAGATTTGCCTGCGCATCTGATCCCTTCAGCCTCAAATCTGTTGGACAAATAGGACAAGGATATCAAACCTTGAACAAACAGTAGTGCTCAAGAAAATCGATAACAAAGACTGCCAAAATCCCCTGGCGGCCATCTTGTTTTTCCTATCAGCTTTAAAATCTGTATGGCACAACTTGGGACCAAGGGTAACCTCCATGTGAAGTTTGAACAAAATCCCTTCAGTAGTTCTAAAGAAATATCGATAACAAACTTCAACTGCCAAAATCAAAGATGGCTGCCTGGTGGCCATCCTGTTTTTCCAATCAGCCTCAAAATCTGTATGGCACAATTAGAGACCAAGGGTAACCTTCATGTGAAGTTTGAACAAAATCCCTTCAGTAGTTCTCAAGAAATATTGATAATAAACTTCAACTGCCAAAATCAAAGATGGCTGCCTGGCAGACACGGACAGCTCAAAATCTGTATGGCACACAGGGACCAAGGGTAATCTTCATGTGAAGTTTGAACAAAATTCTTTAGTTCTCAAGAAATATCGATAACAAACTTCAACTGCCAAAATCAAAGATGGCTGCCTGGCGGCAATCTTGTTTTTCCGATCAGCCTCAAAATCTGTTTGGCATATTTCATTAAACCTTCTGTAGTTTTAAACTGGGAAAACCATTGCAAATGACACAGAATGATGAAGTCCTACAGCTAATCATAAATGCATGCATTAAAGAATAGGTTTGATGAATTTCATCTTTATGTTTCACCCCATCTAACTTTTTAAAATTATTTCTCTTTGAATAGTCTCCCCTTAATAAGGCCAACCAAGTTCAGTAGAGCTGCCATGCATTTGTTCAACATAATATTTATTTCATTTGGGCATAACATTAGGGACCAATCAGGAATGTCTATTGGAGAGAAACTAACAAAGAGATACCATGAAACTGAAACAATCTGATGAAGCTTTGAGACTTGTGTGGTGGAATCCTGTTACATAGCCCTGCCATATGGTTAGGGAGCACACATTCCACCAATGAATATATATAAATGGAGAGTTCCCCATTAAACAGCCACAAAATACTCTGCTAATAGTTTCTGCTGACAACTTATAAACTGGAGCTTTGTAAGTTACAATAATGCATGGAACTGCTACAGTTCATTAGACTAACTGCTTGCAGCATCATCATTTGTGGAGAAAATTACATAAGAACATGAATAATTCTACATCAAATAACACCCCCACTTGAATTTTTATAAGCAAGTTCTGTAGACATTAATGATTTGTTTGTGGCAATTTTTTCTGTAATAATTTCCCTTTATTCAACATAATTGGAATTTCCTGTAGAAAGTTTGTGCATACGGTTGCATATCAATTTGTATCTGTATCAATATATCTATCATTATCAGCACTGAAAGTATGAAATGAATGTGAAAAGAAAACCTATTGAATTTAAAAATCACATTCATGCACATACTGGTATTTGTGATATTTTCTTGGATGTAGACCCCATACTTTAACTTTATCAATGGTAGGCATTCAGCCTCAAAGCGTATCATGGAGGCACTTGTACATTTCAGTTAAAACTCAAACGAATTTAAACACTACAATCTACAGTAGCTTTTTTAAATCTATAAAAAAGTGAAAATAATAAGAATACATTAAAACAGCATATATTTATATTAAGAATGGAATCTGGATTCATGAATTAAAACTGATTAATTTCAGAGTTCTCCCATATGGGAACTCTTTAGGGAAAAAAAAGAACATGGCCCTCAAAGTGTAGAGTAAGATTTATGTAGCGTATCAGTTACGCCTGGTGGTAGAGCTTCCATCCTCCACAGTAATGGCTGGGAGAACAGCTACTGTTCTGCCACACCACACAGATCAGGAGGAAACACATGGGTCAAGGGTCAGACCTTGCATACAACTGAATTTCTAAGTACACCAAGCAGAACCATCAAGTCCTGATTTAACCCTGGAGGGTCCAGAGTTTGAATGGTACCAGACAAATCGCACAAATAACAGACACACATCATTTCAATGAAGTGAAACATCAACCATTGTGGTTTTAATTGTTTCTAAAAAGAATACTTTGTAGCTGTGTATATCATTATTATTTTTTTTTTCCTTTTTTTTCCTTTTCGCCACATGAATTTAAAACTTCTTTAATATTTTATGCATATGTAATATGAAAGAGATTAATAAGAGAGTAATTAAAAGAAATTTATTTTCAACCTAAGAATTTACATTGATAACCAAAATTCAAATTACCGTGTTGGGTAATTTGTTAAAACTTGAATTGGAACCATATACCTATCAAAACATTAATGTTTCGAAAGCCTAAGCTTAACTTTCTCTTTTCTGCTTTGCAATTAATTATATTATACATTTGTATGTAAAAAGATTTTCCCTTTTTTTTTTTAAATGGTTTAAAACTATGTAAATAATTGGAAAGTTTTAACTGTGCATAGAGGATACATGACTACTAAACTATATCTGAGAAATTTCCCTCAGTTCTTAGACACAGTCATCAAATCACATATCAATGCAGGAGCCTTGGACAATTTCATTAATCATCAGTATCAACACCAACATGTAAACTTTCTGATATAATTATTGACAAAGTTGTTTCCAGAGAATTATTAATTATGCAAAAGTGTAAACTCAAATAAAAAGAAAAGTTCTATAAATGTTAGTGGATAGGATCACATGGTAATGAGAAAATCATTAAAATGCCTGCAGGAATATTAAAATGACTTTTGAGAAATAGCCCCCTGAGAACCTCTTAGGTTTATTTTTGGAGTTCTCTAGCAGCAAGCTACTAATAGATTGTATACCAGTGCCCGCTCCTCCCCCTCCCCCTATCCCTGCCCTTGCCCATACTCCTTCCCTCCCCACTCCCCCACACTCATGCACATCTTTGAGGAGGTACATCAATAAATATCTGTGATGTTACAAACCCTTATCACAGACAAACTAATCACTACCAACCTACTCCCAACATTTACCCTGGAGATTCCACACAATCTAACGCCTCATTGCTCCTAAATGGCAAAAAATATCATATTCTAGCAAAGTACACACCGACTAGCACTAGTTTGTAGAGTTAATTAGATCTTCCAAGATTACTCAGATACTCTTCATTTTGTTTCCAGCTAAATACTTGCTGCAGGATGCAACATTTATGTGTAGTGTCTGAAGGACTTGAATGCCCTCAGCTTAAAATAACCAAAGTACAAGGTTTTTTTCTCTATAAGAACATAGAAACATTCCCTCGGAATGATGAAAGAAATTTATTTGAAAAACAATTCTTTTCCTTTCCTATGAAGATAATTAAAAATCCTGATTCTACAATTACCTATAGCACTAATACTGTAAATTATTTTCTCACAAGCATCAACCTTAGGCATTTAGATCACTTCAGTGAAACTTTGTCACTTTTTACTATATAGTATTCCATCTTTGCAAATTAAAGAGATATATGCCGGAGTTCCCAGTAAAAAACTCCCTAATTTTTCATTCATTACCTGGCAACGGTAAAAACGTCAAAAATAACAGAGATATATGCCCTTGTAGATAGATTTGATTTGGTTGGTAAAATAGTTCTATTAAAAGACATGGTCATTTAAGAGTGTCAGGTTTTAAATGCTGAAAAATGCCGGAGTTCCCAGAAAAAAAAAATATCCCTAATTTTTCACTCACTACCTGGCAACAGCCTCAAAAGGATTTTGAACTCAAAACCCAGAGTTGGTCATTGGCACCACTCAACGGTTCTTTGTAGGTAGGGTTTTGATTGTGATGTCATGTTTGTCATATTTCAGAATTTTTTTTATGACAGCCTAAAAGAACAGATAACTCCATATTATTGTCCAAGCTGAAGTTGACACTCAGTTCTATGCATGGAATACATCTGAAATGCTTATCTTAGCTCCATCTATTTCTCCATAAGAAAGATTGAGGTTGTCTTTATTGAATTTTTTTAGTTCCAAAAGTTTAACCTTTCATAAAAAATGTGAACATGACTTTTAAGATTAAATGTGTTTATAAATGGTCAAAAAGTTTTACAAAAATGAGCAAATAATCGTGTTTATCAAATTAGATGACAATAATTCTCAACATGAATGGCAAAAAGCAAATATTTCAGATAAATTTTCCTTGAATAATCATAGATCGTTTGGAGTGTTTCACTGTATGTAGTGCTGATGAAACAATATCCTTAAAATTAGATGTATGTATTGGATTAATAGTATTTCATGTTCTTTAGGTAGCCAGAGTAATTAAAAATAATATGCAAAGTTTTGTGAGGTTAGTGAAAGCCTGAGTAATTGAAGAAAAAACAACTTAAGGTCATTCACGAGAAAGAGGTGAAGGATTATAAGTGGTAGAATGTTGGGAAAGTTGAATACAACCCAGAAGTGGAGTTAACCAACTCGGAAACCACAGATTGTAATTAATTTTATGGGAGGTGAATTCATTTCAAAAATGATTCACAGTGCAAAACATCGCTTTGTATTCAAGGAAAAGTATTTGAATGTTTCAATGGTTCTGTAATACACTTATTTGAAGCAGATGAAACTCTACTCCACTAGGAACAGTAAATGGACCTTATGTAAAGTATTCCTTCCATAGAGACTGCATGGTGTTATGTTCACAAATTAACATGCAGTCTTGATGACTGCCATCCCCCACAGATTTGGGTCATAAGGTCAATAGTCCACAAGGTTTTGTATTGATTTTTTTTATTGCTATCTAAAAATAGATGACTTTAAAAATCCTGAACGCAATCACTATTTTTTATTTGTAAATTATTGGAAATTTAAACTGAAATATACTGACTTTACATATATTGTTTTAGAAAATAAACATTTCATGTGTTGGATAACAATTCTGGCTACAAGATAAAAGTTTCTTAAAATTTCTGTTTTCAATCTCTAAACCTCCAAATAGCCTTAGAAAATAATAACTTTTCAAGTTTCATCAATAAAGTCAGTAATGTATCTTAGTCAGACTATTGAATTTGATAGAGTACCCCAAGAGGCCTTCACAGATCTACAACTGCAGCCCAGACACTGGAACAAACTTCAAATTTCCATTACAAGTAAGCGATAAATCATCCCTGGTTCTGTATTTACAGCAGCAGATATACGACAAGAGGTTAATAATTATTGAAACCACACTGCACAATAAATACAGATATATGCTGAAATTAATATACAGATATTCTCTTTAGCTGTTATGAGCACTCAAAGACCTCTCAAAACTAGACATTGGTAAAAAATGGAGACAAATTTCAATCAATGACCTAGTTTCACGAAATGTGTAACATTGATCTCGCAGATGCGAATCGAATCCAGACAAAATTAGCATATGAGCTTGAAAACCAAATTACAGGCACCATAACCGCGGCAACACCAAACTAATTGATTAAAAGTTTTGAAGAATGATGAACAGAACAAGTTGACAGGTATATTTCCTCCAAATTTCAGTGTATGTAGCAGTAGTAGAAGGACATCTGTAGCTATAGAAAGCCAACAGAAACCATGGTAACCTCATGGCTTGGTGTGCCAATAGGTGCAGTGTGTATTGATCGACTGGCTTCAAGACAAGACCTTATGTTAGAAACTTTTTGCAAGGAATTCTTCCTGTGACCTCCTTCTTGACTGACAACAAAAGTAACAATGAACCAAAAACTAGCAATTTTATATCACGCCCTTCTCGCTATTTGGAAATCGTCAATACTGCTTGCCTCCCCATGGGACGACAGACCGGCTTGGAAAAACTGATCCATTTACTGGTACCAACAGTACATGGCTCTCCTATCTGCAGCATTTCCATAAGGGGTTCCTCATATACATCAAAGTATCTATCTCTATCTCCAATATGCTTTAACACTGCTTATGAACACAGCTCCTGCCTTTAAGCACAAAAACTGAGCAATGAGACGAGACCGCTTATAGGCTATGGGAAATTTTACCGGAATCATTGATATTTAAAGCTTCTGGAAGCAATAACACAATTTTCGCCATGTCTAGGGAGGAGTAATTATTTCATGTCGATTGCAATATACACTGAACTGGGACAAGGCGGCAAATTAATAAGAGCTGGTATTCTCCCTTGATCACTGGGGTTAGCCAATCCCCACACATCTTAGAACTGACCAAACTAGGTAAGCGTTACTATTCATTTATTTTTTCATGATTTCACTAGACTACTGGGGAATTAATTAGGCCAACAACGTCGCATGCAGCTTCATCTTTGACAAGCAGGAAAGTGAAGGTGTTATTTTTTTCTAGGAGACTTGGTAAGAAATGTTAGAATGCTTATAATTAAGCAACATGTGGTGCTAGCTTACAGATCAAGTCTGTGACTGCTGGTACAGAGGGGTTTTTTTTATTGACTTAGAAAAAATATGTAGGTTTATGTTCTATATCTTTCCAATTGGATAATGGAAATGTATTCATTCCAATTGACAGGAAGTGTAAGTTGTATCGCGATATCCTCGAGACAGTATATCCTCGTACTCTGGAGACAGAATTGCCTATCTATTTTTGGCGCAAGTAGATGGCAGCATCCTTGTGAGAATCGTAAAGAAACATGGTAATTCTACATTATCGTCTTCCTATTAGATTGGCAAGCAGCCCTGACAGGGATTTGGGTACAACTATATGTACACGGAAGCTTGGGGACTTTAATCATTGTATATCAGACGCGAGGTAGGCACTCCATTTTGTTATCGCGCATGTGTTTAACACATCCGACATTGCGTCATTTACATAGCAAACCTTTGTCATAATAATTTTAAAATGTGCATCTCTAGCATTTATGTATAACACGTGTACTCCTCAGTTAATTCTATCATATTATCTGATTATTGGTATTTAGGAAGCACGGTATATTGTATCGACATCAACCATTTTAGGATTGTGACCATTCCCATGACTTGATTGTGGTAGAGATGGGGAAGACAAATATACAATGTATAACCACACATACCATATAAGGCAACACTTACACATTCCATAATTAAGAATTCCATAATTAAGAGTGTCTCCTATTGAATTAAACTTGAGCGACAAGAATTAAGTAAATTCATTATAGGATTTCAACTGCTGATAAGTTTTTAAATTACTACGAGATTTAACAGGTGCATGACAAACTTGATGAAATATATGCATGGTAAAATGATCTTAGAATATATTCAAGGAGTGTAAGAAATCATTTGGGCAGATTAAACAGACAGATATTATTATTGTCATTCACTCTGATATGTTGTTATGGTAACTTATTGTTTTCAGATTAGATTGATATTATAAATATGGAAAAATTGACTTTTCATTTACACATGCTACGAAAATATCACACCATTATGAAGATCAATTTCTTTTTAAAACTTTTTATGGAAACAAAGGTTTATTTTTGGAATTTTTATTGATGTTTATAACTGGGTTCAACCAGCACAAATGTGAACTTATTTAGTATGAAATGTAGTAAACTATAAATACATCTAAGATAGAACTGGTCAGTCTCTTCTACATCCCGAATAAAAGCCACAGTCATTAAAGGAAATGATTAGACAGGGTCTGAAGATGACAGAGAAAAGTTAGTGTCTGCCTGGAGTAAAATCATCAACCTACAGTTACTTTCATCCTAACTAAATCAGTTTTGAACTTGTGGCAGATACAGAGAACTTGAGTTAGAATGTCTGACACATTCCACTACATTTATTTGTTTTAAACATTTATAGATGAGGAAGCACCAGCAGTAAATGTTACCCTTTTTTAACATTGTAACAACCAAGTTTCCATGAGCCAGCATAATTTTTTTAACAGTTTGAGTGCTCAAGCATTCTGAGCTAAATATAGCCTATAGATACATAAAACTCTGCTGTCATTGAGCCTGTTCATGATCCTCACCAAACCTCGAGAGGTGTTGGTCGATTAACGTAATTAAAACTAGTAAACTTGTAAAGTTTCTGGTCATTTATCTACCAGAAATCTAGGGATGTTTTGTTATTTTCTCTCTCAAAAAATATTCAAAAGCTGATAAGTAGTTGTTGTTTATCAGTTAGACAGCTGTTGTTGAGAATCAGCTGGTTTCTATATATGTACCGGCCGAGTGTACTCCCAAAGGTTCGGTGCATTTGGTATTGTGGTACGTAACATCTCTACAGACACCAGGTACCACATCCTGTAAATCTACGGTACAAAAACAGTCCAAGAAACTAATGAAGATTTAGACTTATGGATTTCCTGTAGATTTACATCATGCCGTTATCAAATTCTTGGTCATGTATGATTCCAAAACTGCAAGTCGTAATTATACCTTTCTGACTATTACAAGCAAAAATCCATGCTAACATTAAGATCACTAGACATTTCTATACAAATTGCTTTGGTTTATTTTTGTTTATAGGTCAATATCAACAACCAGAGTCGTTTAAAGATTTTGGAGGAAAGGCAAAGTAGCGAAATAAAAACCGATAACCTACAGTTATTACCTTGCAACTTTCTGAACAAAACAATTAAAAAACCTACAAATTTTAACTGTGGTAAAATCTAAATGGTGCTCTCGATAAACTGTCACAAATAGTACACTGCACACTCTTGTTAAGGCAATTTCTATAGCAAGAATTCATCATATGCAAACTTTGCAAATGTGCTAAGTGTACAAAAATAAAAGTACTGTATTTTCCCTAATGAGGGCGCCGGTAAATGGCCAAGGGGGGCGCCGTTATTTGAGACCATTTTTAGATGTTTTTTTCTGAAACAGACTATAGTCATCTTGCTTTTAGTTTCGAATTTTTCTGAAACTTACTATAACCAACTTATATGTTTCGAAGTCAATTAAGTATTGAAATTACATAATTATGAAGAAATGTATGCACCAGAAGTATTAAACATTGGTTAACTATGTCTGTTTCACGGAATTTTGGCATTTCTTGCTAGCCTGTTTGTTTAATTTACCATGCGTACACAAAATGGCAGATGGTGCTTTCGATCGCTACTTTCGTTTTGTGGCAGATGAGAATTACCGACAAGAGCACACAATAAAATGCTTAGAAATGATAACTTTCCTGTTATTTAGGAACCTTTATCATAGATATACAGTAAGTATTCATAAAACCTGTATAGAAATCGCTAAAATGTTGTTGCCAGTTAGTCTTCATCCATACACCTGTATGGGGCATTCAAGTGACACGTTTTATTTTGAACATGGCGTTCTCGCTGTTTCTATATGTAAACACATGGCAAAGATGTCCTAAGTTGTCCAATGCAATAAATTTAGTGCTTATACAAGCTGATCGGATATCTGTTAAGCATCAGATTGATGTGAAACACTATTTCTTAGCGTCTGCAAAGACAAATCATCACAATCTGGCACAAAAATTGTATGAAATTAGTTGATTTTTTTCAGCAAAAAACATGGGGGTGCCCTTATTAGAGGAGGCACTCTTACTAGGGAAAATACGGTATATATGTACAGATGTACTGTGTTTAAGAAACTGACCTCACATATTCAACCAACTTTTATTTTCATAAAACTGCATGTTGCAAACATACAAATTCTTGTTGCTACAAAAATTGAATATCTAGTGATTAATGGTCAGGTTAAAGTAGATGTATCATCAGCACCATTATTCTAGCTTTCTTTTTCCTGTTGAGAACATCCAGGTTATAATACTGTGGTATTTATTTTCATTGCTTCCAAAGTCAAACATCAAGGAATTTATCTAAAAAATTTGTTGTTTCAATATTTCTCAAAAGAAATTTTGCATTTGCACACATGTACACTTTTTGATCAAAACGGTTCAATTTCTCTGTACAAGACCTGATATATCAGATTACATAAATTGGAGGCGAAATGAGCATCAAATTCATTTCAGATGTGATTTCACGAGACCTGTCTCGGGAGTTTTTGTAAGCCTTGACTCCCAGCCAGACTATATTTACAGCTTCAGACCTGTTGGTAAATAAGATGTACATTCCATCTACATATAAACTAATCTATACACTAAATGTTGATATTGATCACTATTGATGAACATCCTGAACAATCCACCATTCTATAGGTGGTCAGTAACATATCCCTCAGAAATTCGGACCAACATGGAAGCAATTTTTATTGACAGATGCTGGGTAAAAGCTCAATGATCATAACTCAATGACAAGTTCCCCTGTCTATTGATCTAAGCAGTATGTAGCTCATCCAATGTATCGCAGTGTTCTATCACATTTACAACCAATGCCTCCTCCATTGGTGTTCCCTTGTTTCCTATCGGATATGTTACTCTGTACTGATTTGCTTTCCTATTTCAGATACCATGAGCAATAATGTTGATGGAAGACAGGATCATCCGGAAAACCGAGACAAGAACTGTTACATTCATATGTAAGCTGCCATAGTGATATGGCCTAGTTACATAACATCATAAGTGGGGTTATGCGATTTTGTGAGTATCACTTAAAAGAAATATTTTCATACTTTAACCAACTCAGATTTTGGATTATGAAGATAACACAGACTTATGACTATTTAAACAAAATTGTGTGGCAATTATGATTATCGGCTAGTGACCATGGTATTATGTGGCCAACACAGGTATGTTACCATGGAAACTGGGTAATATGGAAATTGTAGCTATTGACCATGGATAGTGTCATGTGACCCACACAGATATGTTACCATGGAAAATTGTTTATATGGCTAGTTACCATGGAAACAGGATTGTGTAGTCAACACAAGTATGTTACCATGGAAGCAGGGTTATGTGGCTAGTTACCATGGAAGCAGGGTTGTGTGGCTAGTTACCATGGAAGCAGGGTTATGTGGCTAGTTACCATGGAAGAAAGGTTTTGTGGCTAGTTATTATGGAAGCAGGGTTATGTGGCTATCATGACTGGCTACCATGGGAACAACAGTATGTGGATATTACAACCTGTGACCTTAGAATCTGCTGCATGGCCATGGAAGTATGATTACATGTAAGTGCAGTGGCCATGGAATCGGTGGCTACCTTCAGCAAGTGACCAAGGAAACAGGATTATGTGTCTAGCTCATGCTAGAGGACATAGCAACAATATAAGTGGCATTCCTGGATATAGTAGTCAAATTAACAGACTTTGTGGTGATTGTGGTTAAAGGATAATGTGGCTAGCAAAGGCCAGTTACCATAGTTACACAAATAATGGGCTCCCACAAGCAAGTATCCATAGCAACAGAAAAATGGAGCTACCATGGAAGCAGAAATTGTGTGGTCATGCATCCAAGGCTAGAATATGACCAGCAACAGGCGATTTCTTTCTGGCTATCATAGTAAAAGGATTATAATTGTCATAAGCTAGTTTTCATGGTAACAGCCTGTCACATAAGTTCCGATGGCAACAGGATTATCAGAACCCTTTTATTATAATGGTATTATGTAGAAATGAAAATTTGTAAAATTCTTATCTGATAATACAGGACATTTGAATGATATCTGTCAGGAGTGTTTTGGTAAGAGATGTGAAATAGTTGAAGATGTCTCATCCTTTGCACTATGACCTTGTATGCAGTTTTCCTACACTTAGTCATATTGTGAGATAATGACCAATGGTCAGTATTTCAGGACTTGGTTCTTCTATTACCCACTGTATCACAAGACATCGATGATTTATAACATCAGCTTAAGATTACCATCCAGTCTGTAGTAGTTGATAGCAGTGATAATGGTCAGTTGACAGCCAATTACAGCCATGTAGTGGTCAATAGCAGTGATAATGGTCAGTTGACAGCCAATCAGCATCCTCTATATCAATTACACTAATTCAATAACCCTTCTTTCCCTTGCTTACTGGGTCAGGCCACATTATTAGTATTTTCTTGGACATATTCAATTTAGCACACAAAGGTGGTAGGGACAATATAACTAAGTCCTGTGTACCCAATCTATCATAGAAACTAATTAAAACTCCATCAAGTCCATATGATCTGAGGATCTTCTGTACCTCATAAAACCAATTGCATGTCCAGAATCTGGTGTATAAACCAATGTCTAGCAACACACTGGTAGGCCACATTCATCAATTGAACCAGTATTTGTCAGACAGATCCAGTAATGGTCTGTCTGGTGCATGACAACAATTTCATATCTGTCCATCACATCTACTAATACTTATGTAATCATAAATTATTCTGTAGATTACCGTTCACTTCCTGTACAATAACCTCTTCATTAGTGACTGTTATAGAGCCCTAATGGCACACAAAATTAAATCCTTTTATGTCTTGACAAAGTCAAAATATAACATTTGATTTGTTTATCAATTAAAGTCAATGTCATTTGGAGTCCAATGCCCACTTTGATAATAATTAACTTTATTTTCTACATTTATCTGATTCCATTGAATGGCACTTGACAATTGACTGACCTTCAGCAGAGTGTAAATTGTCTTTTACAGTTCTCTACCTACGTCTATCTACAACCTTTAAAAGCTCAGTAGACAGCAAGAAAGCATTTCCTACAGGATTAAGATTGACATTGGTGATTTATTTTCTTATTGTTTAAGATTTCGATTGTAGGAAATATCAAATTCATAATCATATTCAAATTATGTATATATTTCTATTATTTTTATTCATATAGAGTACTGACCAATTAAGGAATGTCAATGAAACTAATATTGGAACCTAGGTTACATATCTACAAAAGGCAAAACTTTCAATACATGACATGAAGAGCCAAACCTGTTTTAATAACCACTTCTGTATAAAGACCACCTGTTAAATAAGACCGTCTTCTCAGGGTCCAAAATGGTTACATTAATTCAACAAAACTTGACCGTGTTATCACTTGGCTATACAGTGTAGTTTAAGTTTTTCTTGGTTATGAAGAATACTTTGTCATGTTATCACTTGATAATTTGATTCTGGGATGATGACAGGAATAGCGGCTTAGATTAATGTTGTAATTGTTGTCTCAAATTCCACAACCCATTGAGATCCTCCATTGGTAACTGAATACTCCCATGATTTTATTCATCTATTTGCTATGTAATTGTCTGTAATTGTTTTAAGAACTTGAGAGAATTAAGAAAGATTAACAATCAAGCTTTTAGTCCACGACTGTCTCCAATGTGACCTAGTTTACAAATAATGGTTTTTCATACTATACCTGAATCAATACTATGTGTAGACAGGTCGTCCTAGAATGTCAGTTAGACTGGTGAGTATTTAATCCCATTAGTATTTCCTCAGGCTAATACTCACTCACTGAGGCTTTTAAACTAAAAACAACTAATCAGTATGTAATCACATGAATGTTTTCATGACATCCATATATTACATGGTGTGGTTGTTTCCATGACATCCAAATTACATGGTATGGATGTTTCCATGACATCCACATCACATGGTATGGATGTTTCCATGACATCAACATAACATGGTATTGATGTTTCCATGACATCCACATCACATGGTATGGATGTTTCCATGACATCCACATCCCATGGTATGGATGTTTCCATGACATCCACATCCCATGGTATGGATGTTTCCATGACATCAACATCACATGGTATGGATGTTTCAATGACATCAACATCAAATGGTATGGATGTTTCCATGACATCCACATTACATGGTATGGATGTTTCCATGACATCCACATCACATGGTATGGATGTTTCCATGACATCAACATCACATGGTATGGATTTTTCCATGACATCAATTATCAAATGGTATGGATGTTTCCATGGCATCCACATCACATCATATGTTTCCATGACATCCATATCACATCATATAATGTTTCCATGACATCCACATTACATGGTATGGATATTTTCATGGCATCCACATCATATGGTTTACTGTTTCCATGGAATCTGCATCACATGGTAAGGATGTTTCCATGACATCCACATCACACAGTATTGGTGTTTCCATGGCATCCACATCACATGGTATTGATGATATACTGTACATCCATGTTACAATCTATCATGATATTTATATGACAATGTGTTTAAAAACTGTAGTCACTAAAATTCACAAGGATACCACAAACAGAAGCAGAAAACAGGGGAGACAATTCCTTATCAATAAATATTTTTAATTGACAGTGAATGATTCTTCAACTCTTTATCAATTAATATAATTAGTAGAGTTCAGAAATGCACCAGTTATTGGTACTTTCTTCAGATGTTTTTGAGGTTCAATTTTAGAACAATGCAAGTAGTTAATTTCTTCTTGAAAATGATAATTTGTTATTTTCACTTTTGCAGGTGACTTGTCTTGGATGCTGTAGCCGTTTTGATGCTGTATAAATGATGTGTTGTCTAGAAGATCATCACTCACGCAACAAATATTAAATTTGGTAGAAAGTTCCTTCAATATTTCTTAGAGATTTTGGTGAACATCAATCAAAGTTATTTAAGTGCTTGATAAATTTCTCCCAATATCAATTAATTTGGCTATGAAAATTTATATGTATATATATATTTATAAAAAATGGTAACACAGCAAAACTTGATTTACAATATAAGGATTCTTAAGAAAGTGGAAGAATAGAAGCAGTATGTGCCCCGGCCACTTTGCACCGCAAAATTTTTTTTTTCATTTTAATTCCCTTTGAAATATAACTTTATGAATGTCAGATAAAATATATGACACATTTAAACATTGCAGCCTAAATTCAAAGGTACATGCTTCATATGTTTAAATGGTTTTATATTGATGCTTATGAATTTGCAGGAAGTCAAATCTACAATATTATTTTTATTACTTACGATTACTATCCACAAAAAACAAGAGAATCACTAGCATTTGTGAAATACAAGTTGAGCTTCAAATTGGACCAGCTGCAGCTAATATTAACTTTGACAAAGAGGTTTACATAGAATAATTAATTCAACCTTATTGTGTGTAACCAATAAATTTAGTAAATCTATTAAATTTTTGCAAACATTTTTTTTTTTAATCAAATTTTGGTTATTATTTGTTTCATTATTATTTTGTATTTGCAGGAAATGTGGAAATACAGAAATACATTGGTGAAGATTGGTGGAAATATGTAGGCCTGTAGCAAGCCTACTCCTAGGTGAACGGTATGGCTATAGTAGTACCCATTGAACCTCAAGCTACATGTACATTTAGCCTATCTACATCTATATACCAACTAGAAACTTCCTACATGGGATGAGAGATCTCTTTAAAATTCTGGCTCCTGTTATCATTATTAAACCTTTAAAAAATTCCTTTATATCTTCATGTGATTAAAATATCCTTCCCACTAGCTTTCATGTTGATCAAATCTCGCTTATTATGCCACTGAAAACACATGGCAAGGGACTAGCGATGAACAGTTCCTTGAGTCTTAATCAGCCTGTTTAAGGGTGTTTCATGTTGGAAATACATTCACACATGTGCTTCATAACGTTAGGATGCCAAAATTATTTTCATCTCTCCCCAAAGATTGTTTTGATAATGTCTTACATGCAGCTTTGGATCGGCTATGTAGCGTTGGGAGACGTAGCACCAAATTTTTAGCCTGTTGAAATTTTGAGATCGCGTGGGTCTACAAATTTATTTTGTACTGCCTTCTGAGTGGGCTAGAGACACATTGACGCTTTAGTGACAGATGTAAGTCTACATAAACTGGTAAGAAAGTGTAGGCTTCTGTACAGTTACAAAGTAATATATTGTGGCAATTACCAAGTTCTCTAAATTTGCACAATCTTGCCTTGTCTAGATATTTCATTTTAAAGTTTCTGGTAGTAAAAATTCTACAGAATTAATCAGTATAGACTCACTTGAATATAAATGTAGTCTGTATCGGTTTATTCATTAACATTCCATGAATAAGCAGATATTCTTTTATGAGCTAATTATTTATAAAAATTTAAAAGCAAATCTAGCTCTTTCAAATAATTTTATCAAATGAAATATTTACCTCTCAAATGATGGTTTTATGCTGATAGCAATTAATTCTTAAATTGGAATCTCCTTTGAATAATTTTCAATTTGCTATTGTTATTCACGTACAAATTCATACTAGAATAAATTTTGATTAGCAATTCATGATTTTATTTTGCTTTATAGAAATTAAATATCCTTGTGAAAATTAAGTACGGCCATTATTTTAATAAAACTATCATTTGTAAGTAGTGAAAATGCATTATGATGAACATTTGTTTTTTTTCTTTCCTATTTTGCATTTTCTATTTATCAGTTATTTATTTATTACAAACATCTACATGTATTTCAGTACACTGATGTATTATTTGAATTTATGAAATATAAATTGCACAATTAGTGGAGCTTTAATGAAATATGTATAAAACTATATTCCATGCATTATGCTAATATTTTGTCCATTGTTTAGCTGTACCCCATGACAGTCCATAAGAGCTGTGCTGATATCTCAGGACATACTGTGACCACATGTGACCCCCAAAGGAGCAGGAAGGAACCCTAAACTGACCCCAATTACCCAGCAGGGACTACAACAGGGACCTACAGGGGAGGGGGTTAATCCCCCTAAATCATGCCCAGTGTAGATAAAGGGTGTGTTGTTTATGTGTGAGGGGTTGTACCTGTGGAGTGTGACATCATTAATTACCTGTACATACATAGGATTACTATGACACTAGTAACATTGTTTAGGTGTATAGTACACACACTAATTGGTATCTCTGTATTGTACCCCTCCAAAATACATTTCCTGTTGGATCACACATATCACACAAAATATATTCTATCTAGTCACTTATAGCAAAAAGTAATACTTAAAATTTCCTGTCAATTGTTCACTATTTCCTGCAGAGGAAAAAATACTCAATATAAACAGCCAAATAAGACATTCTGTTAATTAATGGAAATAGTCAAATGGAAATTTAAAAACATGTTACATTGGATTTTTTTTAAACAGTTAATATTTATTTTGTGTGAAATTATTTCATAAAATTATCATAAAATCAATTTTCCTCATGAAAATAATTATTTTCTAAATAAATTTGTTGCTGAAATTTTATAAAATAATCTCTGAAAATTCTAGAGCTTTGATTGAAGAAGCAATAATTGCATTATTTCTTTTCCAATTAATAAATACAGAAATTCACATATTTTGTATTTAAATAAATCAATAACACTTTTATCTCAAATAATAATTATTCAAATATTTTAAACACATTTTTCCAATTTAACTTGCAGACATATATAAATCATGAAAGTATTAATTGTTTTCAATAATCAATACACATTCAAGTCAGTCTATACTACAAATAATTTCTGACTCATTCACATTTAATTCAGTAAAAATTTCACAGATTTTCTTTTATTCAAAATTTTCAAATGTGAAGAATTAAAACTTTCTGCAGTTTAAAATTACTGTGAAAATTTTAAGTTTTACAATGCATAGCCTGACATTACTGTTTAAAATGTAAAAAGGTTTGTGCAACTTCAAAACTTAAAATCATTGCTGAAATTATATTCCCTCAATGTAGTCATGAATAATTTTTGGGAGGGTTAGAAATTATTTTTTTCCCTATAGTATAAACTAAAACATTTCATACTTTCACAATTATAATTTTTGTTCAGAACATATTTGACTTTTCAAACATAGAAAAATGGTTATTTTAACGTTTCAACATATCTGTATTTTTTTAACTGATAGTGTTAAGTTTTGTGGGTGGAGGTTTATGAGAGGAGAGTCCAGAGGTGAGCACATTTGCCCATATTTAGACATTGAAGAAGGGGAGTCAGAAAGGGTCTGCAGGAAGTACATGGCAGGATGAGAAAGGGTAGCATTAGGGCTAAGTTTCAGCAGCTGATGTTCTAATCTGTTAGCACACCAGGCTTGTGAAACAAGCAGAACAGCTTCTGAAGGGGATCGGTAGGAGAGAACAGGCCCCACCAGCTGGTCCAAACGCCAGGACCCCCACAGGCCATTTTTTACATTTTGGGTTAACCCTCACCCCTATGTAAGTAAAGTGGTACAGTCTTGTTGGTTAAAGGAGTACAGGATGGCCCTGCCCTGGGTTGAGAGAACTTGGATTTCAAGGTAGATCAGGTTTCCGAGGTCTGTGATTGGCTGATGGGGGCATCCTGTTGAATGCAATACCAGGCCTCAAATTGGTAAAGTTGTCAGTTGAGGAGTAGAAAATCAGGACAGTGCACACAATGTGTCGGAAAGCATTAGTGCAACTTGCATCTCTCTCCCTCTACCTCCAGATGGAGCTGGGCACAGTGGGCAAGGCCAGAGTCCCACTTATGTTGGCAACCTCCGGACATTCTCAGCATTTTTTTACCTCCACGCCTAGGCAGACATCAATGTTGTATTGCTATGCAGGTTTGACCATTTGGACACGTTACTTCATTTCTATCTTATAACTTATAGGATGACTTTGAGAAACTAACTTTTAACTTGGAGAATTTCTTAAACGATTCAAATTTCATTCGGTGAACATTACAGTATAGGCCAGTTTTTTTATCTTATATTTCCTGTCTGCCTAGGACGAAGCCAGTGCTGGTACTTCTGTGCTTGCGGTCCATACTTCTTTATTATCCCATATGTACTTACACATATTCTATGGAATGTAAAGAAGTATGTTTCGCATTTACGGCTTTTCATCTATTGAACATTTGGAGAATTAATGTCGTATAATGCTGTCGATTACTGGACCAGATGGAAATAACTTTATTTCTGAGGTATTCCTGGATTCTGAACGATGGATAGACATTTCTGTTTGTAGTCAGGCTATTATTTATTTTTCGTTCTTTTCTTTTTTCTGTTATTCTTGGATATCCTCTATGGATTTAACCAATTAGTGGAGGTTTACTTCATGGTTAGAATTGTGTATAATTGTATGAGCCAGGTAAGTTCTGGTGAAGCTTACACAACTAACATGTTTTCTCTGTGGCTTGTTTAATAACTAACAACTGCTCTTTGTAAAAGGATTTGTGTGATATATTAAAGATTTCATTGAAACAGAAATTTGCTGTTTGATTTTCTTTTAGCCTAGTACAATATTCCTAAAGCTTTCAGAATCTTTGTTGAAGCTTTCAGACAATGTCGTAACAATCTTTGTAGAAAACCTTGCATAAAATTTAACAAATTCACTCAAACTTAGTTTGAAATTCTGTATCATGTAATGTAATGTTTTATGTATGTTTAATTCTTATTTTCACAATTGTGACAAATGCTACCTCATTTCGAAATGAACATATCAATATCCATATATGATTTGTTGGAACAAGAGAAAATTCTGTTCATTGAACAATTTAGAACCATTGAACATTTTTATTCTTTAAAGATGAACTATTCACACCATGGAAAACTTGAACAAACTATTCTGGTAAAGCTTTAGTATGGGTTAGAAGAAGCGGGAAGCCATTGGGATGGTGAGAACGAGTTCTGGCCGATGATTGGAACCACATGCTGGTAGCTTGGTATGGCAAGTCATGCTTTGGAAACTAGCAGCAAGGGCATCTAGCTGAATCTACTGACCGAAAAGGTCCAGAAACAAATTCAATTTCAAAATATTTCTCTTCATTATATTTAAAACATATAAAAAATAAAATATATGGTAGCTCACCATGACTGGGAAGTGAAATAAAGGCTGTATATCTATGTAGATATATATATTCCCCATTGGTCGCCTCTGTACCCTACCTACAGTTACAGTAAGCCAACCCACACAACACTTGTGAATCATCCTTTGGCTGATTTTCAAAGTTTCCTTCAGATAAAAAACTTCCACAAGATACCTGTTTTAAAACTATTATAAGTTTAACTGATTTTCTATGGTGTGTGGATTTATCTTGTTGTACTTCAAAATAATAGGCCAGATTTGATGGTCTACATAAGCTGGACAGTCTGAGGTTGGAAGGAGTCTGGGGTCCTTTAGCCCAAAGCCAGATTGAATTACACTTGTCTAAATTTAGCTTGCTGTAAAGCAAGCTACTGAATTTCTAACTCAGTTGGGTTCTTAACTTTTATCAGTAAATCCAAATAGAGCTTATGGGGAAATTAATGGTTGTTAGCACTATCCAAATGTACAAGATTGAATATGTGAAGATTACATTTTATATAAGTTTATCTCAAAACAGTAAGTCCGATTGAATTTTAAAACAATTATGCAGTAAATCATGTTGGTGTTCTCTAATCAGCAACACATTTTGAATCAATTCATTAAGTTTCCAAATCAGAAAGTATTTAAGTCAAAGAGGAAAATAAAATGTTTAATTCTTTTTCATATACATCATAAACTCTCTATAACAAATAAATTCCATAGTAAAGATGCATTAAAAAGAACGGGAAAGGAGCTTAATTAGCATACTAGCCCTACTTTGGATCAGATGCATAATGATCAAGAGGACTACTGTTACCTTTAAAGAAAGACTGATTTAAATTTAAATTAATTTTTTTATTCAAAAAAGAAAATGTTTAGCATAAGAATGAATTCATGTGTGTTTATTGCTTTATAGTATAATTATTTTTAATGTAAATCAGCAATCTAATTCTCTTGGATTCTTTGTGGTTTGCTGACAATTGTATTATTATTGTTTTTCAAAATTATTTTTCGAAAGAAATGGAATATGTAGCTCATCAATTTCAATAGAAACCGTTAAATATGCTTTGAAGTTTTTGAGAAAAAAATTGAATACAAAATTAAGGGAAATGACAAGTTCTCATTACAATTTTTCATCCATCTTTGACCCTGTCATGTTTTAAAACATTGTTTTAAGTATTCAACAACAGTATTAAGACAAAAACAAGAAATTCCAGTATACTGACATTATAAGCTGCTCCAACTCCTATCCATTGATATATATCTGAGATCCTTCTAAAGGACTACAGGTACATATGACAAGATTGTACCAATAATGATAATCATATATATTATAAAACACATCAAGAGTGACATATGTAATGAAGAGATATTTCCAATAAGTTTTCCCAGTCTATAAGAGTGACATGTATATCACGTAGCAAATTGATATTTCCATTACGTTTTTTGCCTGCCTATAAAACACCTAGCCAAATTTAAGTAGCTTAGGTAGAGAGGATAAAGAAAGGGAAATCACTCCATTGTTCTACACCTATTGTTTTCAAACCTATTGTTTTACACCAAAGGATTGTACCTCTTACTGCACTGCAAATTTTATAAACCTAGAATATTTTACATGTATCAGGCATCACTATTGAAAGGGATATTTTATCAAGCATTTTAATTTGACCTATGAAGTACAGGGGATCTGATTTCAAAGAAAACTCAATATCTGTGTCAAATATGTGTGAGTATTACCAAAATGGGAGACTACTTGAGGATCAAGGGCTGTAAGTCTTGTACAAGGGGAACTATTACTATTTATTGGGTATGGGGATGGCAGCGAGAACACATACAGTTTATGGTGGCCAATGATAATTGCCTTTTTTCATTCATTAAAATATATACTCAACTGCATTTATCTATGAAAAGTCTAATGCAATGCTAATGTACACATTTTCCTATACATGCAGTAACAGTGGCAGTGACTTTTGAACTTTGATAAACATGCATGAATGGATAATCTTTCCCCTTCTTTTTAACATGATTCAATACTAACACAATCTTTATTTAAACTTGAGTTTTTTCTTTTAATAAACATCACTTGTAAATTAAATTTTCTCTAATGACATTGAATCTTATTTTCATCCAATAATTCATTTTCTGTTTTACCATAGTAAACTTGTATTGTTTCTCTAGTATACTAAATAACTAAACTATTTGCCCGATCCCTTTGTCTTTTGTTTTGACAATAAAATATATCTAAAATACTAAACCATTTATCTTCAAAACCGATGAGCAATATACTTAAAACTTAATTGTATTTCTAAACTTTAACTAGATGTTCTTGAAAACTAAAATTTTCTTCCAGTGAACTTGAATCCTTAAATTTTCTCCAATGAACATGCCGGAGGTATTGCTTTTTTCTTATGAACTTAACTGCAGATTTTATTCTCTCTTTGTCTGAAGAATTTTTATATAGACATACATATGCATCTCATATAATTTTTCCATCTAAATTTGTGAACTTGAATACAAAGCAATGGTCATTCTTTTATATTCGACCCAAGTAATAAAACAAAGTCAAATATGTACATCTATTTCAATCCTCTTTCTTTCAAATATTGAAAGTTTCAATACCACACAAATCATTTTCAAAAACTTGTTAACTATTGGCTTATAAAAAGTTCGGTGCTCATGATCACATTTCTATTATTTTTGTTTCTGGAGAGGAAATTTGACACCCAAAGAATTACCATGAGATGATTCTCCTGTTAACAAATACATTCACACTACAGGATTTATTACAACAAATGAGTGATGAAGATATTAGTAGTAAACAATAACTATTACTATGTACCAATCCTTTGGTACCCTCAAATGATGCAAAAATATAATTTCAAGAATTACTCAGAATGATATATATATTCCATTCCAAATCTATATATAATATTGATCCATTGCCAGAGTAATTAACATATAAATGGCAAAAAGTTTTCAGTCAAGTGAGACTCCACTTAATAAACGGTTATCAATCACTTATGGCTTCCTTCAATGAAAATAAGACACTGACATGTTTTACAGCTACTATAAGTTCTGAAATATTTCACACAAATTAACTTTTTCAGTTTGCAAAGAATGAGTAAAACTTGTAAACTAGATCAGGAAACTTAAAACCAAACATTCTAATCCCAGATTTATAAATTCTTGAGACAAAATCAACTGAGAAATAATGCCCAAAAAGATATTTTCATACATAATTGATTATAGTAAAATTAGCCCTCTCTCTGGTGGAGGGGAGGATGGGGTCATGGGATTCTAAGGTCAGGAAATTCATAATTTTGGTAAAGAACATCAAAACACTTTAATCCTTTTATAAAGAGTATCTGATTCAGGCAGAAGTCACTTGGACCCTTTTAGGCTCTGACTATCAGGTCATGGGATTTGATGGCACTTGGCATTCATAGCATATTGTAATTGTACAAGTAATGCTGAAAAGTTTGATATTTTTTTTAGTATACTTTACCCATCTAAGGGGCACGGTGACCTGTGAATCATGTCTTTTATCAATTTGATTAAGGATCATTCTAGAATACTGTTACAATCTAATTTAGATGTTAGGAAGAAATTGCAATTTTGTTCAGTTGACCTTTAACCATTTATGATTTCTAAATGATTTTGCCGAAATTGATTAAGTGACTTTAAGGTGTTATACTTAATTGTTTATGAATAGATGGTGCACAATTGAAGATGTTTGATGGCAGACAACAGTTGATTCAAATCACTTCTGAAACCTCACAAAGATTGAAAGAAGACTTCTGAAACTGTTCTTATATTGCCTACTAAATCAAGGCAATGACAAATTCACATTACATCTTCTCATCAATCTTTGGCCTTATCATTTTTTTTAAACTTTTTTTTTTCAAATCTTTCTTCTACATTAGCAATGATGCAAAAAAAAAAGAAATTCCAATACATAGATATTATTCAGTGACTTTGAGATGTGATATTTACTGTTTATGAATAAATGATGCACAATAAAAGATGTTTGATGACAGACAATAGGTGATTCAAATCTGTCATGAGAGATTTCTAAGGCTACCTAAAATTGCTATTATATATGTGTGTATATAAATATTGAAAATTAAACGAACAAAAAGACCTTAAAATAAGAATTTCAGGAAACCCCATATGGAACCTCAGATGATAGAGGATATAAGGTACAGAAATCACCCAATTGGGCCTCTAATTTCTGCCAATTTAGTTTCCATGCCTACTGTTTCTGGGAATCTTCCAGCTTTCTGTCAACCATGACAACTTAGGTATTACCAGCAAAAGATGCTCAAAGTCCACATAGACAATGATGCAATGGCTTCCACTTCCAGGCATTAGTTTGCCAAATTAAACTTAAATTGGAGTGCATAGTTTTTGTTTGGGAGCCTCGGGACGGTATATAACTGAAAATGTTTCTGATCATAATGTATACACCTCCAATATACAGAATGCCACTGATTATAATTGGTACAATATCACACACTAAAGTCAATTGTAAAGAGTTTATGTAAAATCACTCCTGAAGCCTCACATAGGCTGAAAGAAGATTTTCAAAATTGTTCTTATATTAGAGTGTTTCTAGCACAAAGCCTCACTTATATATATATTTGTAGAATATCTGTTTTAGTAAGTGGTTTTATGATATTGCAAATAATCAGTGTTTATTAAGAGTGTATGTGATTCTATTAGTCTTGTTGGCAGCAGCTCATCCAATGCAATAAATACATTGATGTGTAAACAGATTGCACTTTAACATTTTCAAAGAAATGAACCACACTTTCAGTTTCAATTATAATCTTGTCTTCATAAACATCTTACATGATATACATAAAGATCAATGTATCTATTGACTGGGAGGGTGTGTAAACATGAAAGGAACAGAGGGGAGGGGCATGGGTACAAAAAGAGGGGTACAATACAGAGGGGAGGGGCATAGACAGGGGGGATTACAAAAAGGGATACAATACAGAGGGGAGGGGCATAGACAGGTGGGTTTACAAAGGAGGGGTACAATACAGAGGGGAGGGGCATAGACAGGGGGGTTTACAAAAGAGGGGTACAATACAGAAGGGAGGGGCATAGACAGGGGGGATTACAAAAGAGGGGTACAATATAGAAGAAGGGATAAAGGGGCTTAGTAGAAAGGGCATTGACAAACAGGAGAAGGCACATAGACATATAATGGGCACTGAGGAGTAAGGGGGCATATACATCAGATAGAGACATACACAGAAGATCTGGCCATTCTGGGGAGAGGGCAAAGTCAATGCAGGTAGCATATACATGGAAGGGACACAGACAGGGAAGAGGGCATAAAGATAGGATGGGGACTTACAGGAAAAGGGAAAGGGAGAAAAGTATATATAGGGAAGGGACACAGGCAGAAAGGGGTATGGACAGAGGAGGAGGACAATATATATACAAGAGAGAGACAGAAAGTGAGACGGTAAATACAGAGGGGTATGAACAAGAGATAGGAATGGGGTATACAGAAGGAGGAATATTGAGGCACATGGGGTACATATAGGGGAAGGGTATACATAGGTTAGAGGTACAAACAGGGTAGGGGCTTACAAGGAAGTCGTTTGTTACAGGAATAGTAAATATAGGAGAATGGATACATATGGGGGATGAACACTAAATGGAGAGAATATGTACAGAAGGACTCTTATATACAGAGGAGGGGCATAAAGCATATAGTGTAGAAAGCTTATATAGGGAGGGGGGTACATATAAGAAATGGGGCATAGACATATGAAGAATGTGTACATGGAGGGGACAATTACAGTGGGAGTGTAATGTTGGGGAAGGAGAATGTAGACTAAATGTTGGAGGATATATCTTTTGAACCTCCATGGATTGGTTCACCTTAAGGGGTTATATATAGATGTAAGACTGGGACAAATAGTAACTATTAGAGGATATACTGATGGATTAATGGGGTAGGTTGTGAAAGGGGTATATTTTGGTCAAAACGGGTAGAAATTTGTGAGAGGATCTATCAACGGTGTATGAGTGGGTGTACTTGGGTGGGGTTTACGTAGATAGGAGGGTACACCAGTAGCAGCTGACCAAGGCCTATCACAACCTTTGTTCCTTATCTCAGCTTCACTCCTATCTAGTAGGGATCAGATACAAGGAGCATCCCAAATTGATGAAAGAGCTGAGTAACCATGGCAACTTAATCAGCTGCAACTGGCTACTGTACACACAGACAAGTATATATATACATACACACGCCTGCACCAAAATTTCCAGATAAACTGCAATAGGGGATCCCCACAGGGGTGGCTTCTGTGCTACCCACAGCTGGTAGTGTAGAGATGGGGGGGGGGAGGCAAGACCCCCTCCATCCATAGTAAAGATAAATGGGTAGTGTCTAGGAGATGATTTGAAATATGCACTGCTGTCAGGGTCAAATTACATATGGGTATGGGAGGGGGTTGATCCCATCAATGGAAAAGAGGAATGTCTGCTACTAGATACTAGCTCTGGCCTCCATCAGTAGTGCCTTTAGTGGAACCTAGCTCTATAGTATTGATGACAGATAATGGTCACTGCTTATAGTCAGCCATAACAGCTGGTCTCTACACTAAAGAAACCCCATAGGGAGCATCCCACAGTAATATCCTAAAATAAACACTCTCCCCAGTCACTGACTCCAAGAAACCAACATTTACTCTGCCCTATCTTGACATAGTGATCCTGATAAATTGTAAACATATAACCTATACATATAGGTATAAATGTAAAATATACAGCATTTCAATTTGAAGATTTTTTTTATTCCTATCTTAAAAGAAGTTGAAACTATTACAATCAAATGCAGAGCAAAAATGTGCAAGGAGATTCAAGTGTTATATTTAGAAATACAGAGCAAAAAAATCAATAGACTCAGCCACAGGATACAAGCAAGAGAACTACTTATGGAAAACCGATTGTCTATAGAGGGCTACAGTGACATTTCAATTACAGTCAGGCAAATGTTGTGACGACCTAAAATGTGACAATAAAACTCATTCAATTTGTTGCATTTCATGACTTTCCACCAACTCCAAAATTTACCATATATGACAGCTCTGTGGAACAGGAGTGAAAAATTTACAGCATGATTTGATTTTTTGCAAATCTTCATCTCTTCAAGGAATATTAAGATACCATGCCTGAAGTAAAGAGAAACATGTCCAACCTTATAATTATATATATTGAAACCAACTTTATTTTGCGGCTATCATATTTCATGATTAGCATTCCAAGACAATTCGTAAAGATTAATATTCCTGGATTTAAAAACTAAAATGGAAATTCTTATCAATATAAATGATTTTGATATCAATTTTCTAAGATAAACTTTCGTAAAATTATTTGGATTGCAAAAGTAAATCACACGTAAAAATAATAGGGTCACACACTACACAAGATCCACTGGCCAGCGATGACCAAATCTAGCTATAGAAAACAATCAAACCAAAATTAATCTTTAAAGTGAATTGAGCCATGAAAAATCTTGGATGCATCAGTTTAAGATGCATGATGTATGTTTTTACAAGTTTTCCCATCAGGATGTAACATTTGCAATGAAAGTAGAATCTGTGACTCATGAAAGTTTGAGATCATGGGAAATATCTGTAGTTTTATTAAAAGCTTAAAAGAAATCAAACATTTTTTATTTCTTTATGGGTGGTGGAGATAATGAAATTTTAATAAGTCATTAGGTTACGGTAAAGGCACATGTTTTAAGTGGTAATATTTTAGAAGTTTGCATGTCACAAACTTTGCACTTTCAGAAATTGTATTAATTGAAGGTTCTGCATAAATGTTGGTATATCAGTTGTGAATTCATCACTACATTAATCTGTTCAGAATGAATTTTGCAATAAAATTTGATAGCATCAAAATAAGTACACTTAAGAGTATTGTTTAGATTTAGATACATTTTGAAATGTTGATTTAAACTGTAATTTCAACTGAATCTTATAAACATCAATGTCCCACATCTTCTTATTGTATTTCCTTGAATTCGATAAGACAGAAAAATATAGCTTGTCTCATAGCAAAATAGAAATGCATTATTGTATCCATAAAGTATAGCTTTGTTCATAAAGAACATGACATGCTTTTGGCAGTGGACGATAGCTGAGAACAAATGCTACATATCTAATACCAGCCACACTACTTAGGTATTAGAATCTGACATAGCAGAAATCTTAAACATCAATGTTCTGTATCAACAGGGTACTGTTAGACCTAAAGAAAGTTTCAACCACATGATCTGTTCAATTTGTCATCTAATCCGGGGAAACACAAGGTGAGAACCTATAAATCACTGGTAACGAAGGCAGAAACAATAGGGTAACACAATGGATGATAATGAAAGTGGACAGATCTGAATGGGTCAGACAAGGCCAGGTGTAGGTCTGTCCAGGGAGGTACACTAGCCATCAGCTGTACTTCATTATACAACAACATTCCCTGCTGCTCCACTGACATATTTCCATCCACTAAGTGAAACACATGAGGGATAAATATTTTCGCTACACTTCTCTACTGTGCAATTAGGCAGAGGAATATTTAAAGAGAGGTTCTTCTTTTCTTCTTTTTTCAACAACAGCCACAATGTCTACCTCCAGAGTTCAAAGTCCAGCAAAGAAACCAAATAAGTTTTTAGTAATTTTTAGTCCATGTGATGTAAAACATAATGACAACTTGAAGTTATGCATGTGCTGATTTTCATATTACTTTTTGTCACTTTCTATGCTGATATGCATACGTTTGCCATTTTTTATCATCAACTAAAACAGCCTTTGCATTAAAAATATCACACAATTATTGGCGGTGTATCATAATTGTAAAACTGTAATAAAAATGTTACAGCATTTAGTGATCCTGGGCTAGAATAATCCTATCATTCATACACATATATGAAAGAGTCTTATAATATTGCCCATTCATAATTATAAATTGTTCTTGGAAAAAGGAAGTTGGGGATTAGGGGGTTGGGTGGCAAGAGCGAGTGTTTGGGTGGGTATGGGAAGTCAGGGGTAAGTGGTGTACGCTGCAGTGCATTATATATATATATTTTTTTTTTCCACTTTCTTTTTTACCACTTACTTTAACTGCTGACAGGTCAAACGAACACTCATCTGAAAATGTGTTGGGTTTGGGTTTTATTAGTTTAACATGAGTCATGTAAGGACCTGCCTGCTTTGTTGGTGGAGGAAAGCCGGAGTATCCTGGAAAAACCCACCGACAAGCGGTCAGTACCTGGCAACTGCCCCTCATGGGATTCAAACTCTCAACTCAGAGGTGGAGAGCTTATGGTAATATGTCGAAACATCTTAACCACTCGGCCACCACAGCCCCAATCTGACAATGACAACAGTACCCCGCTCACATGGTGGTGATATTGGTTTGTAACCAATGTGGGTTTCACGAGTACAGTGAAATATTGGATTGTACAGTAAAACATGGTTACGATGAACCTCTGGGCACCAACAAAATCCCTTTACTATGAACATAGTTTGCTATACACATATTACACACATCTTATAGGAACATTGATGGGAATAAAAATCATTACGTTATAACCATGAATTTGTGTGTATTGTTATAAACATGGTTTACTATGAATGCTTCATTCAGTAAATTAATAATGTTAATTAGAAGTTAATGAAATATAGCATTTTATGGTTTGTGTTTTTTTAATAATTCTGAATGCATTGCAATGGAATGCAATAGCACCAACAGTTATCTTTTCTGTTGAGCAAATTAATGAAATGCCAAAACTATACACATTGACATGTATCAATGAATGCTTCTGATATGAAAACAGCTGTCATTCTTTCATTTATGTGTCAGAAATCATTCACAGATACTTGTGAATAAGGAAAATTACATGCTAACTGTATGTCATTCAATCAGTTTGATAACAACCTATCCTATGAAATAATCACAAGCTTAAATTTTTTTTAAAGTTTTTACTTTAAATGCTGTAGATCCATAACTCATTCAAGCTTTCACAAAGGTTTTCCATAAGCAAGCGTTTCATTCACAGGAGTACTTACTTTTTTTTAAATTCAGATTACATACTAATACATACTTGTAATATAAATAGAACTATTGCTATGGCCTTCAATGAAAGGTAGGGTTGAAGTTGGAAGAGAAGGGATATATCTGTACATACTCAGTACTATACTATTACAACTGGAAGTTGTTCTGCTCCTATACACATACATCTTTTGTTTCAATAGGCTTGTATATTTTGGAGTCCATGATTCATTACACACAGGGGAGGGGGTGGCTACAGATTTTGTTGAGAAAGGGGACATAACTCTCCAGGTGTGCTGTAGAAGGGGGTCTGGCTGAAAACCTATCTAGAGATAGTAATCCAGTAGACTGGGGCTCTTCTTCGCCAGACGCCCAGCAGACTGACAGACCACATCTGCCACTAGCTGAGTTTAGTCAGCTGGGGAGGCGGGACAGATAAGATACCTCTCACAATTGATCTGGAGAGCTGGGAAGGTCGGTCCATGGCCTTATAAGCTGAGCGGGGCAAAGATAGACAGTTGGAGCCTCACCCTAACCCTGGCAGCCATATATGTAACTGAGAGGCCCAGCATAACCAAGAAAACTTACTCAACTAACTTCAACCCAAGTCCAATGTAACTTGATCAAAGCCAAGTTAATGCTATTCTAGTTGTATCCTATACACACAGCTTTCTTATAAATACATCCAACCTCAGTCTTACACACTTTCTAAATGATAGTATATATCTATGGGCCTTGTTGTTTGGTGGGTCTATCTTTCAATTGTGTTGTTGGAAGTTATTGGCAGCTGATAATGGAAGAGGAGGAAGAGTTTATGTAGAGGAGGGACAGGTACAATATTTACACTGTTATAGTGGCAACATTCTGGATCAAACCCTGCATGACCTACTTATCACATTTCTCTCACACCTCTCTACAGCATGTGCTTTGGTGCAGGTATATTATTGTTCACCTTTAATTTAAAGGACAATTTCATCAGGTTTGGAAAAAATATTTTTCAAAAAATTTATCGGGAAGTGAATGGTTATTCAAGGAATATTCTTTTTTTTTTTCAGAATATTTTCAGTTTCTGTTGGCAATCGTTTCTTGAGCTTCAGAAGGAGTACTATTTCAAGTTTGATCTGTTCGACTTATTGCGTTGTTATATAGTCACATTCAATATAGCTACTGCCAATGACCTCTGGGTTAGTTAAGCTGCAGGTATGTATCACATAACTTTATCAGCAAGATGTATGCCACAACCTGAGAACTTCATGTAGATTCATCGAATTCCTTCCAACATCGCCCAATTCCTCGCAACAAGAGCCCCAGTAGAGCATGCCGGCAGTATGACGGAGCGGCTTGTGACTAGACTAGGGTAGTGTACATCTTTAGGCATGTATCCCAAGTTGTCTAGTGGGGGAACCCAACGAGCTGTTCTATATATTGCAAGGTCCTGCGTGCTTAACAAGGCTACACCAATCTCTTTGCCAAATATCTATATGCATATTGTCGGTGAGGTAGGGGGCTAACTGTAATGCACACACCGGCGTAGATGTACGTGTGTATGTGTGTATAATGTACACAGGTAGAGCATTGTCTCTGCAGATTAGCACCTGATGGTCACTGAGGGAAGTCGCCTGGAGAAACAGGCTTACCACTATTCTGTTTAGTCTGTAGTCAGGATGGATGTCACTTAATGCACAGGATGTAAGTCTTTTACTACTAGAAGTGTGCTGTGTGCATCTTAGTCATCTAGTATATAGTCTGTCACTTTGTCTTTACTTTACAGAGAATGTTGTAACACTATGTACTAACCCAATGTTCTCTAGTGGAACATTTAGAAATTGGGTGTGATTTGAACTATGAGTGGCTCCAAACTTGTGATTACCTTGACCTGCTTTCCACAGCCAGGCCTGCTGGGACATTACAAACTTGATTAGATTACTGTCAATAGGAGCAGGTTACTTAGGGATTTACTGGTGCATGTAGCCTATAGGGTCTGCTTGTTTTATCTCCTATCCCCTCATTACCATCTTTATCCCTACTTACCTGCATATCCTGTCATATTCATCACTGGTTTTTTAATAGTCCCAATGGAAGGCTAGATTAACAGTAGTTATATTTCTAACATTTTGTTTCAAATTTTATATTGTTCCAAGAACGTTTGGATATACTTTCGTAGTAATGATGATGTTGAAATAGACATCTAATAGTTATTATACTCCAGGGTAAAAGAGAACAGATGATTAGGCCTCAGGATTAACTATCCAATATTAGTGCATGTTGCAAATCTAACAGTAGAAAGCATTTCAATGTTCAATTTAATTTTCATGAGGAACTATTTGCCAAGATATAGAAAGCATTTCTGTGTTAACACAATATACAAACTGTATATATGTTATGATATTGTTGCGCAGTAGACATATAATCTGTTTTCCATATAATTAATCCATAACATACTATAAGCCAGCAGTTTATCGCCGCAGTAAAGCTGCATTATTATACTGACATGTACTGATTGTTTGCTGTTTTTATGCTCCCCGTGAAAATGTTTATTACTATGCCTTTTGAAGTTGGTGTGAATGTTTGCTGTTTATACTCAATTTGCTGGTTGAAAGGGTTTTGTTTGCAACCCTGTCAGTTTTGTACTTTTTTTCATTTCTTTGATTTAAAATTTGAGTGATTGCTATGCAATTTCATTTTTTGAATTTTTAGATCTATATTGTAACTACTTTCCTGGTTTCATCTCCTATTTTTCGGTTTTCATTATTATCCCCCCTTTCCAATTTGTTTCCAAGCCAGCTAGAAAGTATTGTAGGCCAGAACACATTTTATGTGTCTGCTATTTTGTAGTTGGTTGAAACCGGGCCAAATAAGTACAGAAACACAAGCATTTGGTCCCCTTCAACCAGCTGTGAGTGGCATTCTTCACACCAGAGGGCGCTGCTGGCATAGCTTACACTTGCATCTGTTGTATCACATCACTGTTTATAGAGATCAATAGCCAATAACTGTTTGACCTAATGCACCCCCCACACCAGGCATGATCCATACTCTCTCCCTGTCTCTGTCAATATATCACGTCTCCTGTGTGCAACTTCCCCAAACTCGAGCAGGTACTCCATGGCATATATTGCCGCCATTTTGAATTAACTAATGTGCAATATGTTATGTGTATGAAATGCACAGCTGCACGCATGTTCTGTAAGTCTAATTTAAATCAGGCAGTTTAAATTATTTAACTTATTGCATGATTTGTCCTTGACATTATCAAAATATCAGACATGCTGGCTTAAATGATAATCTGAATACATTGGTCGGAGAATCCACATGTTTTGTGTGCTAGTAATTCCTGATGTAACAGAAATTGTAGATCTAGATATGAGACAAGTGTACCTCAGAAATGGATGTCTACGGACCTTACTCCCTGAATCATGAGATCTACCATCAAATTAACCAATTTCCCTACACGTGTAAATGGATCAGATACATCCAAGATTGCATGTAATCAACCAAAACCTATATCATCATCTTCAATTACTTTCAGTTGTACATAGCCACCGTTATCATTTCCCTACACGTAATCAGACATTTTTGTACAGAAATATGCCATTTTATATTCATATCAAAGAAAAGTAAGTTAGCAATATCATGTTGAATCTGCTCTTTCCTAAAGCTGATGGTGCCAATAAAATTCCACATGTGCTGTACTACGTGTAAGAAAGAGTGTATATATGGGAGATGGAGAGGAATGTGGAGGGGGCTCCAGATGACTGGTAAGATCTGATTACCAGCTAGCACATGTAGGAAACAGCAGCAGAGGAAAACCGCCTCAGATTACACTCACTATATACAGCCTTTAATGGAAACCCTGGGTTAAAATCTCTAGTAAAACCTGTATGTATTACAATGCCATACAATGTCAACTGCACATGAATGCCACCATCTTGAAAAGTTTACATCACCTAGAAGAAGATAAATTTCCCCACTATCTCAGCAGATGAATATAACTGCCCAGCCGTGTCTTCAGTAAATGTATGCATTGCATGTCTTCTGTATTAAGAACAGTATGTGTCTACAACAGCATATTAACACACAGGGGTAAAATATAACATATACAGGTAGCAGACTTAGAAGATATAATAGAGAGTAGATTCAGAGATTATCGCCAATGGCAAATATACAGTATAGTAGGAGATTGAGATAAAATCATTATGATATTTAGAGAATATTATCGATAGCAGACGCTGTAAAGCAAATTTTTGTGACAACTTTTTCATGGTGATTTAATTTCGTGATCTAGCCTTACAATGTTTATTTTACCTGTACTTAGAATATTTTTCTTCAATGTATTTTCCTGAATTCAACTGCACTCAAGAATTAGTTTGTTATCAATTAAATTAGAAACTAGTATTGGTGGAACATTTCAAGGTTATTATTAATGGTAGATTATGACAGAATTTCCATTTATAACTGGTATATTTCACAACACTGTCAATCTCATTTTTATGAGAATTCTAATAATGATAGATTTTGAGAACACAACCCATGGCAGATTGACGTCTATACTATAGTAGATTAGGAAAATGTTATTATCTTTTTACAGTGCTAGCAGGTTTTAAGAAATACATGTATGTTATATTCCGGAACAAATGGCATTGGCAACTCTTCAGGATAGAATTAAGATTATGAACAGTACTTATGGAAAAGAAAACCAGCTTACTCAATGGGATATAATTATTACAAGTGTGGTGTAGGGATGGATATGGTTGTACTTCTAATGTACATTTGAAGAAAATTATTTTATCTTTTAATTATAACGAAAGAACCAGCTTTATAATGATGACAACAGCCATTGGATTTTCAATAATGGTTATAAATGTAATTTAATCATAATGAATTGATGTAAAATTCTTCTTATTAGATTGTGTGCCAGAATTCTGGATTATACTTGCAAATGACAAGTGGCTTATTTTATATGTTCAGATAATTCTCAGAGCACTAAGGACTACTAAACATGTGGGATCAGGAATTAACTTTATCTACATCGCAAATGATAAAAGTTTTACAAGTGAGCCTTCATTCCATATCATACATGAAGAATAAACTTCTGTGATACTGAAGTAGACAGAAACTGTGGTGACAAGTTTCCCGCCTAAAAAGCCTGAGAATGACCTAAGTGCTTGTAACACATGTTCTCAATTACCCACAGAACACTTGGGCCCCTGTAATGGTTTGACTTAAAACAGCCTTACTAAGGGAGCTATAGAGTCAGGGGCCCTAAAAAGGAGATTCATGCACACACCAGATACAGTACATCTGGATTTTATTTTGTATTGGCCAGGATTTTGTGTTACCATGGTATGATCTTTTTAAGGGAGGCAAAGCAGGTCATACCCTCCCTTGCATGAATATGGTCAAAAACACTATTGTACAGAGTATCTACACAGTGTACATGGTATCTACACAGTGTACAGGGTATCTACACAGTGCATAGTGTATCTACACAGTGTACAGGGTATATACACAGTGTACAGGGTATCTACACAGTGTACAGGGTATATACACAGTGTACAAGGTATCAACACAGTGTACAGGGTATCTACACAGTTTACAGGGTATCTACACAGTGTACAGGGTATCTACACAGTGTACAGGGTATCTACACAGTGTACAGGGTATCTACACAGTGTACAGTGTATCTACACAGTGTACAGGGTATATACACAGTGTACAGGGTATCTACACAGTGTACAGGGTATCTACACAGTGTACAGGGTATCTACACAGTGTACAGGGTATCTACACAGTGTACAGGGTATCTACACAGTGTACAGGGTATATACACAGTGTACAGGGTATCTACACAGTGTACAGGGTATCTACACAGTGTACAGGGTATCTACACAGTGTACAGGGTATCTACACAGTGTACAGGTATCTACACAGTGTACAGGGTATCTACACAGTGTACAGGTATCAACACAGTGTACAGGGTATCTACACAGTGTACAGGGTATCTACACAGTGTACAGGGTATCTACACAGTGTACAGGTATCTACACAGTGTACAGGGTATCTCACTACAGTTTACAGGGTATCTACACAGTGTACAGGGTATCTACACAGTGTACAGGGTATCTACAGTGTACAGGGTACTACACAGTGTACAGGGTATCTACACAGTGTACAGGGTATATACACAGTGTACAGGGTATATACACGGTGTACAGGGTATCTACACAGTGTACAGGGTATCTACACAGTGTACAGGGTATCTACACAGTGTACAGGGTATCTACACAGTGTACAGGGTATCTACACAGTGTACAGGGTATATACACAGTGTACAGGGTATCTACACAGTGTACAGGGTATATACACAGTGTACAGGGTATCTACACAGTGTACAGGGTATCTACATAGTGTACAGGGTATCTACATGGTGTACAGGGTATCTACACAGTGTACAGGGTATATACACAGTGTACAGGGTATATACACAGTGTACAGGGTATATACACAGTGTACAAGGTATCTACACAGTGTACAGGGTATTAATACGGTGTACAGGGTATCTACACAGTGTACATGATACCTACACAGTGTACAGGGTTTCTACATAGTGTACATGGTATCTACACAGTGTACAGGGTATCTACACAGTGTACAAGTATCTACACAGTGTACAGGGTATCTACACAGTGTCTACATAGTGTAAAGGGTATCTACACAGTGTACAGGGTATCTACACAGTGTACAGGGTATTTACACAGTGTACAGGGTATCTACACAGTGTACAGGGTATCTACACAGTGTACAGGGTATCTACACAGTGTACAGGGTATTTACACAGTGTACAGGGTATCTACACAGTGTACAGGGTATCTACACAGTGTACAGGGTATCTACACAGTGTACAGTGTATCTACACAGTGTACAGGGTATCTACATAGTGTACAGGGTATATACACAGTGTACAGGGTATCAACACAGTATACAGGGTATCTACACCATGTACAGGGTATTTACACAGTGTACAGGGTATCTACACTGTACATGGTATCTACACAGTGTACAGGGTATTTACACAGTGTACAGGGTATCTACACAGTGTACAGGGTATCTACACAGTGTACAGGGTATTTACACAGTGAACAGGGTATCTACACAGTGTCAACATAGTGTAAAGGGTATCTACACAGTGAACAGGGTATCTACACAGTGTACAGGGTATCTACACAGTGTACAGGTTATCTACACAGTGAACAGGGTATTTACACAGTGTACAGGGTATCTACAGAGTGTACAGGGTATCTATTTGATATGAATTCAATTGTATTATGGGTAAATTCTCTTGCAGTACATATATCTCAGTTACAATTATTTTGATTTGGGGGTCATTTTGTCTGATTCATAATCAATGTAACTACTGTTTCAGACATTAAAGATATACCTCACAGCAATATATGGTTCACCTTGGATGATCTTATCAAGTGGTTATAGGAAGGGTTCAGAATTTGAAAATATGTATATTGGCATCAATGGCATGAAGATACTAGAAAAAACATTTTTTTTTCTTCAGTGTTGCAGAGAGGATTACTATTGAAAGAAGACCTTTATATTACAGAGGATGACAAGATATACCACAAAGAAATATGCAAATTAATCAATACAAAATTACAAGAGACCAATAATGATGAATATATTTTTCTATATTGACCACGTTACACAGTGTCCTTTGTTAGGTAATTAGGTCATACATCATCTTCTGTATAGTTTTAAACTGCATTTCAAAATCATGATAACTACATAAATTTGTCATGTTTACTTTGGTTTGATTGGTTAATATTTTGTTATACAGTTAAGGTCATTTCAGCATTGTCCCAGAACTTGCTGGTGGAAGAAAGCCAAAGTACACGGAGAAAAATCGCCGACAAGCAGTCAGTACCTGACAACTGCCCTGCATGGGCTTTGAACTTGTGAATAGAAAGAAGAACAGGATACCAAATAAATCAACAACATATGAATATATCACAGATTACAGTCCTACTTTCTGTTAAAACCATATTCATGGGATCAACCTGAATCCAGGTAAAACAATTTATGAATGACAAATGGATATATATGAACATTTGCAAAGCAATTTTACTCAACATAATGTCCACAATGATTGGAACATGTACTTTTGATGATTTTAACTTTATATCAATAAATTTACCATGAAGTCAAATCAAAGTTTGTCTTTATTTCTCTGGAGCTTCAATTAACATTAAGATGACACAACAACAGATACAGAAGTCCATCTGCTATCATCAGATATAATAAAATCTTGAAATAGTTTTCTCACCGAATTTACAAGATACTTCATAACTTTCATGTGGATGAGATTTCATTAATTCAAGGAAATTTCTGAATACATGTATTGTGATTTAGAAACTCTACAAAATAACTGAAAATTGAGCTCATACGATAATGAATTATCAGTTGAGTATAAGAATATCTTTAATAATGCTGGTCTTGATTTATCCCTATATTTTCACTTGAGCTTAACCCCCGAGAAGGTTCTTTTGTATGCAATCTATCTGATATTTTCCGATCAAGATTATGTAAGTTAAGTGTGGAAAGGAAGAGAAAGATAGGAGGGAGTGGGGATGGATACAAAGGATGGCAGGATGGTGAACAATGGACTGATGATGAAAGGATGTCACATTAGGGATCGTGGGGGAGGGGAGTGGGAGGGGGGAGAAGTGGGAAATTGGTGGGTAAGAGGACTGGGTATAGGGACGACAGAATCAGACAATGATGGGGAGGGGTGACAGGATTGGGGAAGGTGGGGGAGTGGGGTGACAGGATTTGGAAAGGGTGGGGAAATAGGGTGACAGGATTGGGGAAGGTTGGGAGAGTGGGGTGACAGGAGTGGGTTAGGGAGTGAGTGGGTTTGGAAGGGTACTGTGATATAGAGTATGTGTATGACATCATCCCACAGCTGTAGGGGACAGAATCAGTGTAGCATGACTAAGACCGAGATACCACTCAAATTGAAGTCAACCTCAATTACACAATTCCTCTGATGAATACAAACTGCACAATGTGCAGATTACCAGAACACCATATAATGAGTAAAAGACTCTCCATAGAGCATTGCTTTTGTTTTACAATGTTAGATAACTTCCACTGGTGAACTTCAGCGTCTGATATCTTGAGGGCTAATTAATTACATTTACAATGTATAGCTTTTTCTATATCATACAGTTTCTAATACATATTTACTCATAAATATATATTACAATACAATAAAACAAAAGATAAACTCACAAATCTTAGATAATCCTAAAATAATGTTGCACTGTGACTGTATACATGTGCTAAATTCAAAATAATGCTCATTTGTTGTATAGCAATTATTGTGATTGCATAATTTCATCATCGTGCTAACTTGTTCAAAAGCCATTCTGTGTTAAAATTTGATTGTACTGAAATAAGTTTCTATAAACTAACTACATAGATTTGTCAATGCCACCAATCTTCAAAAACCAAATTTCCATAGTTATTTATACTTGAACATTTTAAATATTATTGGCCTACCTCTATAGCATTGTCCTACTAAAAAATTCTCCAGAGAAAATATTTCATATTTTTATCGATTCTATAAACTCTAAATAAAACACCTAATTCAGAATATATGTAGCTTAAATATGTCCATACCCAAAATTATTATACATATTTTTGTTGAAATCATAAATCATTTGAAATTTAAGACCATTATACTGTGTTGCCAACACTATATATAATCTATAAATTCAGACTCTAAAACTACACTCTTTTATCTATTCATGTAATATGTCATATTCTCAGATACTAGACACTATACTCTAAACTATGTAATTCGAATTTGTCAATACCTAAAACCACAAAATGAATCTTTACCATAAATTCTAATATACCTAACGCAGAACAATGTAATGTAAATTTGTCCATACCAAACAATCACCAATCTATACCATAATTTCTAAGACACTTATCTCAGAACTACGTAATATAAATTTGTCCATACCAAATAATCACCAATCTATACTATAAATTCTAAGACACCTATCTCAGTACTATCAAATTCAAATATGTCCATACCAAACAATTGCCAATCTTTACTATAAATTCTAAGACACCTATCTCAGAACTACGTAATATAAATTTGTCCATACCAAATAATCACCAATCTATACTATAAATTCTAAGACACCTATCTCAGTACTATCAAATTCAAATATGTCCATACCAAACAATTGCCAATCTTTACTATAAATTCTAAGACACCTATCTCAGAACTACGTAATTTAAATTTGTCCATACCAAACAATCGCCAATCTATACTATAAATTCTCAGACACCTATCTCAGAACTATGTAATTCAAATTTGTCCATACCAAAGAATCACCAATCTAGACTATAAATTTGTCCATACCAAACAATCACCAATCTATACTATAAATTCTAAGACACCTAACTACGTAGTTTTGTCTGCTGTAGGTTCTATCTATTTATATCTTCAGGGTTGTTATGTTGCTACAAGAGGGATGCCAAAAACTCTAGGCCAGGTATGCAGTCTGTACTTTCAAGAGAGTCTACGGGCACAGGAACATGTCTGAGGAAACATTCGCAAACATTCATCACACCAAATCACACGTAGTCTGCTGGCACAACCAGAAATGCCGAGTAGAAACGAACGTTGAGGATGTCCAAGAAAGTGACATGTTATATCTCATGGATGGACAGTTATTACAGATGGATGAAAAGAAATGGGAAGAAAAAAGAAATGCAGATCAAGGATAAATATCACTAGCTGGAAAACTTTTTTAAATGAAGAAAATTTCTAGTCATAAAGATTACATATAATTAGTCTGGCTTGTCCTGAAATGTCAGTATGCCTATGAAAGTATACCATGCTATGATGGTACAAATGTTCGGTATCTCTAATTGAGATTTGGCTGGAAAAGCAGTGGGTATTGTCTTAGATAACAAGCCAAATACTCGCTTGTGTACCTAATCATGATTTCTATTTACATGCTACTTATTTCTATCAATACTTATTCCATCAAAGTATCTCAACCTGAAAATCTGATGGACATCTAATTAGTTTACATTGTTATTAACAAGTTTATCAATTTGAATCATATGTTTTTGCACTGCAGAACTTTAAACAAAAGTACCAATTACAAGACCATTGCAATCAAAATTAGGAGACACACAAATATATATTTAATTTAACAACACAAAATAAAACACATCAGCTACAACCAATGCTGGTCTTGAAATTCTGTGAGAAAACTGAATAATTTATTGTTGGTAATTCACTCTATCTCCAAAATCAAATAATTTTCTTCTATAATTCTGGTAAAATCCTATAATGACCACCACTGTGGAAAATGTTTGAAAATCTTGTATTGAATATTGGCACCAATAGGTAATTGAGAATAAAAGCTATTGCGATATATCTTTTTTTTTGCATTTTTATTCATAATAAATTTTTTTTATATAATGATATTTGTTTCTATCGATGCTAAATTTATTTGTCTTCTATACATGCTATCAATTCAATGTGCATCAATACTTTAGACTAACGTCAAATATAATATCCGGTCCAAGGGGAGGTAATTATTCATACACCGACCTACAGTGAATGCTCATACTTGAATTCTAATAAGTAATTGTTCATATAATCACCTTGATGGACCAAAATGGTGTTGATAATATAGTGTATTTATAAAATATAATGTTCTGTATAATTTTCATGCTATCATATTAATTCTTATACTGTTTCAACAACTCAACACACAAACATGCAATAAGTAATTTACAACAATCAAAAGACATTAACGGATTACTTTCATATGGCTGCTAATTATTCATGTCTATCATTATTTCCATTATGAATATACCATACTTATTATGACTATAGATACTGAACTTGACTTTGAAAATTTATCATCTGTAATTGGGTGCAATGAAAGCTGTTAAATATATATCAAATAGATTAACCTAATATCATCAACTTATTGTAGATTTTTCTTCTGTTTTACTTGTATTTGTTAAATTTATCAAATATTCGGAATGATTTTAATAATCAAACCTGTCTTTACAATTTGATTTCATGCACAATGAACAGTTTTGAATCTACATATATATTGGAAACAACAAATGTCAGAACGTATTTAAACCTAAATATTGTTTCTGCAACATTTATTTCCTTATCAAAATGTGGCAGTTTGAATAAAGCCTCCAGTTATATTACTCATATAAAGTTCTTGGGGCAGACACCATGAAAATTGTCTTCAACATAAATAGATGATAACCATTTGTTCCATGACGGAAATCAATAGTTCCTTCACAGATAGTTCCTCCACTAATTTTTATACCAATGTCAATTTTGACATTCTGATGCAATACAAAAAAAGCCTGTCTCTCTGTCTTTTCTCTCTCTCTTCAATACCTACTACTTACTATACTACTACCCAACTCAATCACTTTTTGTAAACCAACTTCTTTTTATGGCTACTTAATTGTTTATTTTCATGACTTAAAAAGTACTGTATGTGTTGGTATGGGAAAACCTGATTATCAGAAGAAAAATCACCAACCTTCTATGAGTAACTAACAACTGCACCACATGGTTTTCAAAATCTTTAAAGTAAAAAGAAGAATGTTGGTCATCTAAATAGATTAGGGTACTGCAGTTTTTGATAGTCATGTTTATCCCGATAATAGACAATATAATAGTCAGATATTGTAATGGACCATGTTAGGAGTACAGAGACAGGTCACATGCAGTACATACCTTGGGTTGCCCCGCAGTGCAGCGTGGTGTAACGAGTTAAAGCCATTGTTATTAGCTATAGTCAGATCTGCGTGATGTTCAAGGAGGATGGAGATCATATCATCTCTCTTTTTACTGATGGCATCGTGGAGTGGACTGTCTCCCTCAGAATCCTGACGGCCAAACGTAAACACACTTTAACTCAATCACATGCAGTCTTGAAAACGATACAACTACTGCATATTCAATTTAAATAAAATAAAAAAATGAAAGTTATTCTCCCATACAAAAGTTATAACCTTTATCAGTCAAAGTGCAAGGGAGATAATCAGCAACCCAGACTAAAATGTGAATATTTAAATACCTTCAACAGAACTAAAAATTGATCAAGATTATACAGGAAATATTCTACCATCTATATTTCATTAAACATTTCCCCCCCCACTTTTTCCACATCTTTTGTTTTAACGATTAATCATCTTTTTTTCTTTTTTTTTACATCTATTTTAACATAGCATATTGTTAAGCATAAGCAATAACTTAAATTGTAAATTATTTCTTGCTATCACCATGTAAAAATCTGAAGTGAGCAATATATAAAGATCTAATGGATACAGAACAGACAGACAAAAGGAATCTGGTGCAACAACATTACTTCTAATACAAATTTCTAACACAAACTATCTTTCACAAAAACAACATTCATGGAAACATTATCCAACAAAACAAATCTTGGTATGAACATGCTCTAACTACAGCAGTGAAATGTATCTTCCTGTTTCTAGTGACTTTCAGAGAAGATCAAATTAAACGAGGACTTAAGGAAAAATGTGTTTCTAATGATTTAAAATCAGGATGTCAAATAAGATCAGGAACGGGAACATTACAGTTGAAAATGTGCAAAAGTTTCAAGGATAAAACACAGATGACATCTGATCATAACCAGTGAAACATAGCATTGAAATTAAAGATAAGATATTGGTTTACAAACAGTGCAATAAAGTTTATTTAACATCTATTTTAATTTACTTTATAAATGATACAAATGGATGGAACAACAGACAAATGGACAGATGGATTAGAACTGGCTTAGATAATTCTGTCTTTGCATATAACAGTGCTAACTCCCTTGCGGGTAGGTATCCATTGTGACGTCATTATTTTGTGAGCAAAATTCACATTGTTTTCTCTAAAAAGAATAATGTTATGCTTGCAAGCACATGACATCATAAACAATACCTACCCACAAGGGCAGATAAATCTGTAATATGCAAATGCAGAATAAATAAGGGGTAAGAATAATTAGTGAGAAACGGTAACATTGTTACGACACAAAGAACAACAGCTGAGATGGTCGGGTCACATGTCCAAACCTGTAGACTAGGATGGCAGGCAAGGTCGAGGAGCGTCTTCACAACACCGATGTGGCCTTTGTTTACGCCGATGTGTAAAGGTGTTTGGCGACGTTTATTTCTGGCGTTTAAGTCTGCACCTCCTCGTTGTAGTTGTTCAATCACGCTGGGCTCGTCACCAAATGCAGCATGGTGCACGGCTCTATCACCATCTTTATCCTGTTAGGGGAAAAAAAGGTTTTTATAATTCATCTGTTAAACAACTAATAATTAATCTCAAAATGGTTATGTATTAAGGACAAGTGGCATAAGGATGTTCAATATTGATTAAACCACAGAGTTTTGATATGTCAGGTACACTCCATCTGACACACGACAAACAGAAACTGGAATATATGGCATAAACAAAATTCTCAAGAATCCAATAATTTTTAATGACTCATTTTCCAAAGTAAATTGAATAAATGTATACATTAATAAAGAACTGACAATCTTAATATTATTTAGCTGAAGCAAGTCACTATGCAGAATTTAATATGCAATCATTCATGATAAAATCTCATTGGAACATTCTATTAGAAAGACCCTGCAAACAGTTGTGAATGGACATATATTTGTTTTTATTATTGATCAAATTCTATGTCTACAATAAATTATAACATAATTTTTTAATAATCTGACCAAATGGCATGTAACTGAGTTTTTTGGATTTTTAAAAAAAAAATTCTTAAAAACAAATTATAAATGAAATTTAATGAATATTTTGACAGTGTTTATGTTGCCAAACATATTGGTAATCATGCAAAGCATTCTTTATACTTGATAGCTCATTGAGAAGCAATTTACTCTAACCAAGAATTGACAGCCGTTATATGCTGGCATGGGCTAGAATAATGTCAGGTGGGGGACCGTCCCTTTGGAGATTTCAGACAGAATATTGCAAAGCAAGTCTTTAAGCATTGTTACAACCAATGACACATAAGCTTTTGTTGATTAAAAATAAATGCTTTCTATAGCTCAGGTACTTTAAAGGATAGCCTCCTTGGTTTTGCTGTGTGATGAGTTTCTGTGGTTTGGGAGACTGAGATATGTCTAAGTTGTGCATCCTTACAAAACCGTAACTCTTGCCAATTTCAAAGCATTATCTCAATAAAGCTTACGGTTACAGACATCAAATACCATTCCTTATCCGGTCCCTTATAGTGACAAAGCAAAAAGCAAAAAAATATGCTGTACAACCAAGACAAATATGATGTTTTTACATTATACCTGTATTGATGTCAAGGTTACTGACATAAAATCTTCACAAAGGAATTGAACAGGTCCACATATAGTATATTATTTATTTTAACAAGCATTTTAATTTAAAAATTCATGTTATTCTTTTTCTTCAATATCATACTTCAAACAAACTATCTATCTTTTAATTCAATAAGAAATGTGAGTTGAAATTAAATTCTTAAATCCCGTATGAAACAAGTGTACTGTGCTGAACAGAATCTGTCACAATAAGCTGGTATTTGACAGGATATAATTGCTTTAAAAAATGTCAATATCTTTCAAAATTTGACTCCACTTTGACAAAAAATATCTTACGAAGAATTCACCAAAAATTAAGTTAACATTCTAATTGCATTCAAAGCTTGATGAAGGAGAAATCTTCCCCATGACCAACAAATAGGTCAAATTTGGAGAATGTCTTTACAAACAGATAGCAGTACTGAAGGTGAGATCTTAACTAACTGTATCCTCATTTGTACGCTAGGATTTCTATTCTGTAATCAATAGCTATTTACTATTGTTTTAATTTACTAAAGATTAAACTTACCTCTGGTTAGCTTTAATGTCAAACCTACCAAAGTTTAATTTAAGGTAAAACCTACTTAGGATAAACCTGATTTGACCTACCTTCCGTGACTTAAGAACAAACTAAGCATCGGCTAACATGAGATACACCATTTCCAATTTCTAACTAGGCTCCAGTTAATTTAAGATCAACCACCTCCAGTTTAAACTTATAATCTACCTCAGCTCCAGTTGACAATGGTATCAACCATCTCCAGTTTACTTGAGATCATACTTAGCTCCAGTTAACATGAGATAAATCATCTTCATTTAACTTGAGATCATACCTAACTCCAGTTAACATAAGATAAACCATCTCCAGTTAATTCATGATCCAATTTTACTCTGATTAACTTTGAATCAAACCTACCTCTATTTCAAAGTCCACATCATGTTTCATAAGTACCCTTATCACATCAGAATGACCATTCTGTGAGGCAGCCTGGAGGGCAGTGTGACCAGCAAACATCCCATTGGCCTGCATTAAACAGAAATTGTTACAATATAATATCAATGATGTAACGTTTAAAGATATTGTCAATGAAAATTAACAGTGAAAGTCAAGTTTTCAAGAGGCTCATGGGCCTTAACGGTCACCTGAGTTTAAATATATAATGAAACAAATAATGAAACAAATTAAAGACATATAAACACTATATGCTGGGCCTTGAAGTTGGTCAGTGATTTATAAATTTGACTTTTTAGTCTATGAAGAGTATCATGTGAACTTAGAAGTATTTTTGAAATTTTAATCATTTTGACCCTGTTTGGTCAAACAACGTTAGTATCGATCGGAATCTGTTACCGAACACGTCGTCATGTTAATGTAATGGGGTTAGAGGACAATACCTTTTATATGTACATGTATGTACTGTTGATATGTACATTTTTAGGTTACTTGTAAGTGGTTAATGTCTCGGAATTTCAACAATACATGTATATAAGTTTATTATCATGCCTAGTGGTATAAAATGTTGAAATATTGAGAAAATCAAAGCGGAATCAAATTTTAACCTGCGGTTTGAATAGAAGCAAAACAAAACGGACATTGAATCACAATTATCATCTCGGAATAATTTGAATGTTTGAAGCTAAGATTGTGTAGATCTTTTACGATGCAAAATTCTCTCAATCTCTTATGACCATGGCCGTACGCGACAGGAATATAGAGTATGAGAGAAATATATATTATAAGTCTAATCATAGCTTTTGTATGTATTGGTATATTAAAACAGTTAAAGTATGGGATTGAGTGATATACAAGTTTCTGGTTTCCCTCAAATTTGCCTATTTCCCTCAGCTCAGCATCGGGAAATAAACAAGTCTCGGGAAATCAGAAACTTGCTATATCCCTTAACCCCATACTTTAACTGTATAATATCTCAGGCTAATAATTCTGATCAAGTTTGACTCATTTCCTATGAAAATTGAGCAAATAATGTTCATAAATATGTTTTTCCTATAGTAAACTTGACCCCCTCTCCAAGGGGAAACGTGAGACCCCAGTGTCATATAATGCACAATTTTTATAATATACTTAAGACTTTTTCATCTATAAAGTGTATTTGATTCTACCATTTCCAGATTTCAGAAGATTTTTGAAGTTTTAGCACATTTGACCTTTCTTGGCCCCGCCCCTCTGCCCTCAGGGGGTCGGCCAGGACCAATATGGACATGCTGTTAAAATGCTATCTCAGGCTAATAATTCTAACCAAGTTTTGACTCGTTTCCAATGAAAATTGAACAAAAAATGGTCATATGAAAATTGAACAAAAAATGGTCATAATGTGTTTTCCCTATATAAACTACAGTAAACTTAGCCCCCTCCCCAGGGGGAAACTAGAGACACCAGGGTCATATAATTGATAATTTTTGTAAAGGACCTTAAGACCTTTCTATCTGTAAAGAGTGTTTGATTCTACTACATCTGTGAGTGGAGAAGAAGATTTTTGAAATTTTACTTGAGACTTCGTCTCAGGTGACCTAAAAATCTGACATTTTAACAGATTTTACAATAGATCCCAGAGGGATCTTGGCGCCCACCAAAGAATGATCTATGTCTGACAATGGAAAGAGGGATCTTTTCCCTGCTTTTCAAACTTTTTCAAACACACTACATATAAAATTTGAGACAGATCGCTATAGTACTTTCTAAGAAATAGTGGTAACAAACTTCAACAATGAAATCTAAGATGGCGGCCGGTTTGCCATCTTGTTTACCGATCAGTCCCGAAAGGCATTACGCATCAGTCCTAAAAGGTACTATGCACAACTAGGGTACAAGGGGAACCTATGCATGGAATTTGAGAAAGATCCCTTCAGTACTTTCTGAGAAATAGCGATAACAAACTTTAACTATCAAAATCCAAGATGGCCGTCAGTCGGCCATCTTGTTTACCGATCGGTCCCAAAATACAATATGCACAACTAGGATCCTAGGGGAACCTGTATATGAAAATTGAGAAAGATCCCTTCAGCACTTTTTGAGAAATAGCGGTAACAAACTTTAACTATCAAAATCCAAGATGGCCACCTGTCGGCCATCTTGTTCATCGATCGGTCCCAAAATGCAATATGCACAACTAGGGCCCTAGGGAAACCTATATATGAAATTTGAGAAAGATCCCTTCAGTACTTTTTGAGAAATAGCGGTAACAAACTTTAACTATCAAAATCCAAGATGGCCGCCTGTCGGCCATCTTGTTCATCGATCGGTCCCAAAATGCAATATGCACAACTAGGGTCCTAGGGGAACCTGTATATGAAATTTGAGAAAGATCCCTTCAGCACTTTTTGAGAAATAGCGGTAACAAACTTTAACTATCAAAATCCAAGATGGCCGCCTGTCGGCCATCTTGTTCACTGATCGGTCCCAAAATGCAATATAAACAACTAGGGTCCTAGGGGAACATGTATATGAAATTTGAGAAAGATCCCTTCTGCACTTTTTAGAAATAGCGGTAACAAACTTTAACTATCAAAATCCAAGATGGCCGCCTGTCGGCCATCTTGTTCACCGATCGGTCCCAAAATGCAATATGCACAACTAGGGTCCTAGGGGAACCTACATATGAAATTTGAGAAAGATCCCTTCAGTACTTTCTGAGAAATAGCGGTAACAAGAATTGTTAACGGACGGACGGACGGACGGACGGAAGGACGGACGGACGACGGACCACGGACGAAAGGCGATTTGAATAGCCCACCATCTGATGATGGTGGGCTAAAAATCTTAAAATAAAATAAGAAGCTCAAACTTTTCAATGGTGGTAACAATGTAAAGTAAGTAACTTTTGTAACTGAAGAAAAATACTTATTCACAATTTCTGTGTATTTGTTCAAAAATACCCAAGTATCTTGTGATGACCTGATGAAAATCAAAATTAGTTTATAATATCTATTTTATGTATAGTGGTAAAAAAATACAAACACAATTCTCATGTCACATATATAAATGTAAAAATCTACAAACATCAGCCTCAGGTCGCTGTAGGAGTTCGTCCACTTTGGTCCCATCTCCATTTGCGGCTGCTTTGACTAGCTCTTCATTTACATCCCCGGAAACATGCGTCTCAAACAGCTTCTTCAACAGAGCACTCAGGCGTTCTGTAAAGAAAGTATATCAATAATTTATTTTGACTAAATATTGTCTTTGTATGCGTCTGTGAAATAAGATTTACCAGAGAGAGGTCATCCTGATTGAGAAAAAAAGAAGATGAAAAAAAAGGCATAAGTAAACAGCATACTGATCATAGTGGCAAAGAAGTTCAGTGAAAATCCCTTGATAACAAATAGCATCAAATTAAGATGGGATTGACCTGGGAAATGATTTCCTGACTTCATATCATTGAAGTCAATTTGATGATACACTCAGGATTTTTCAATCAATCTTTAAAATAATGGCATCATAAATTTTCTGATATAGAATATATATACTCAACATTGCTGAAATCTTCATTTCATGTCATCAGATAGGAAAACAATTTGTACAAGATTACTGTTAATGTATCAAGTGCTGTTACCTCCAGATGAGTTGCCAATAGCCGCCCCATCAGACGATGCCACTTTGGTGACGGCTGCAGGGTTGTAGGTCCAGGATGTGCCGCACACCTCAACCTTCAGATCGTTATCGTGGTAGATCTGTTGTACACGACCAATCTTACCCAATGTCTGTCAACAAAACATTGTAACAGTAAAGCAATGACATAACTAGAAAATTCTTTATGTCCTAGCATTTTTCACAGTAACACATTCAGATATAAAATCAAACATCATTATTCTGAGACAAAGGAGCTATTAATATTAGGTTATCAGAATTTGATTTCATACTTAAAGATGCTCCATCGCTGACAAATACTATTTTTTCCTCATTAAAAACAGAAGTTTACAAATAAGTCTTTTTCTTCAGTTGCAAAAGTTACCTACTTCACATCATTACCATCATTGAAAGGTATAGATAAAAATATTCAAAAACTTATTAACTGCGTCCCGAAAAAATTCTGTGGCACTATGTCCTATATGGATTGAAGCACTGATTGTGCATGCGCCAAAAGCAAAATAAATTATTTTGTATTATTTTTGGTGTTAATAATATATATATATACATGAAAAACACCAATTATTATTCAAATGATGAGAATCGTTTATTCTCTGTCGGCGATTGAGCATCTTTAATTGACTTTAAAAATATCTTATTGTTTGTACAAGAACAATGGAATTTGGCATTTTTAATGTTATTACTGTTATTACATCTCATGAAGCATGTGATCAGGGTATGTGAGTTTGTGTATTTACCAGTCAAGTGTTAAGTTTGGTCAAGTCCAAAAGAATAACTCAATAATAAACTTGATCTTCAAAACATAGGAGTTAAATTTACCAGAATTAATTGTATTTGTGAATAAGTTTATAACAAATATAATTACAACATGACTATGACACAAGATTTTTGATTCCCTTAAAAATCCCTATTATTATTTCTATGCATACAACATGATGTGCTTAATATATTGGACTAATTTTCTCAGTTCACAGTGACTAGCTTAAACCATGTTTACTATCCATACACAGAATTAAAGGGACCAAGGGGAACTAACACATGATACTTGATAAAGATGTATTTAATTCTTGATGACAAATAGAAGCAATGAATTTCAATTGTCACAATTAATGATGGCCACTTGTAGATAGCTAGGCCCTATAGTTTTCTGATAAGTTCTAACCAGGGACCAAGCAAAATTTTCAGAGGAATGGCAGCAACAAAGTTCAATCATCAAAATCATTGATGGTCACCTGTTGGCCACCTTGTTTTCTAATTTGCCCTAAGTGAAACATACAGGAAATTTTTGAGAAATATTTCTTTGTTCCAAGAAATAATAGCATCAGGAATCATTTAGAGATGTATGGCATTTGTTTATGCTACTCACAGGTATCATGGCTTCGGCCCACTCTCCGTGCCCCCGTTGTAGCAGTTTTATCTTTTCAGCATCACTACAGATTTGGACAAGGTCTCCCACAGCAAACTGCTGGGTTGGTGGCGTGGGGGTGGTGTTCTCATTGGCTGAGGCTGAACTACTGCTCGGGGTGTTCACCTTAGTTAACACTGCTGGGTTGAAAGTCCACCTACAGTAAAATAAAGAGGGTAGTGGATGGTAACAGCATATTGTTAAGAAAAGAATAGCATTTATTGGTTGGATAGTCAAATGGAAACAAAAAAAAACCCACACAATGTCATATAGACAAAATATAAAAAAATATATCGCTTGGAGACAAAATGATCAAATACATAACAGTAAAACAAGTCAAAGTTGGTCCTTGTTTAATCAGGAGCCCTGTCTATCCCTGCATTTTCTTTCTTAAATTAAAGTGATCAAATCCTGTGTAATCTGTAACATATGCTGGCCGTAGATTTTTCAAGGTATAATACATTAACATAATGATACTGGAATCATAACTTGCCTTATTTAAGCAGGAATGTTCGATTCTGGGATATGGAACATGATGATAGGCCTGGGAGGTAATGCTATATTGTGCCTCCATATCATGGCATGATTATTACTAAGTATACATTTCACTAACAACCTATATAATAGGAATATTCTTTAAGTTAGGAGTATCTTACAGGTAGCACTATATGTCAAATAAATAATAACTAAAACAATTTGTCAAAAATTATGATATGTTTGATAAGCCTGTTTGAAATGATGACTGCTTCAGTACAGGTATCTACCTATTACCACTCGGATAAGACACCACAATGTCATGGTCCTCGTCTATCCCGACAACAGTTCCCGTCGTACCCAAACACTGAAAAAACAACAAACATGCATAATTATAACTTAATTGTACCCAAACACTGAAACAAAACATGCATCCTTATAACTAAATCATTATTAACCATGATGCATAATTCAAAGCCTTTTCTTTACTTTGGAAAACAATACATGAGGCCTTTTGAATTGACAATTTAAATAATTAATAGTTGAAATTCATATTTACTAGGGAGTCAGATAAGCATGCTGTAATTCCATAATTTCTCAAAAGAAATCATTTATACTTTTTAAAATTCTATTTTTTTATATTAAAACATTTTAGATCTGCACATATTCTCTAAACCTGAAGTACCAATTGAGAAATTGAGCTACCAATTGGAAAAAAATATGACCATTTTAGATAGGGAATGGGGCCTTATATTGACCCTTAAATGTACTACAGAACAGGTCCTACTAAAGCAACTGTACTTTACTAAGTAAAATGTATATCTATGTTATTTGAAAACTATCTTAAATCAGAGTTACTTTGATGGTCCTCCTTTAAAATTACACAATATACCTAAAGTTACACTTAACTTTTAACACTTGGATATCTCAAATTTTTTCTGACAAAGCAATCAGCTTTAGATAAACAAAGTCTGACTGTTGTTTCTGTGATAGGATAGAGTATCCATTTGGCTATGTGGTATTAGATATTCATATTTCAAAACTTGACAATTGTTACTTAGAAGTCATTTGCTGACTATTTTTATTATAGTACCTCGAACATGCCATCTGTCCATCCTCCATGGCCATGTTGTAAGGATTGGACAATCTCAAGGTCAAGGTCAACATTGACCTGGTCACCAATAGCTAGCCCTCCTGGTCCTGCTCTGGAGCCTGGACCCTGCTCACCTGTACATCAACAAACAGTGGTTTGATGAAAGATAAATCTGGTGGTATGTATATGAATTTATTATCCATCTAATATATATCTAATATAAGATATTCTCTTGTTAACTGCAACAGATAAGTAGCAATTCCTCCGCCTAGGGGATTATTAAACTTTTGGGTTGACTGAATCACTGAGACGTAAACAAAACCTTTCAATTTTCAAAGCACTATAAACTACATTTTGATTTATGTTATGTATTTGTGTCTTATCGGTTCAAATCTTTTTATAGTATTTCAAATACAGATTAACAGAAATTAATCATTTAAACAACACTGCTGATTAGTGCATCCTCAATATTGCAGGAGTTACTATCTCGGTAGTTATGCCAATCCTTGGACTATGTCATTGTAAAACTGAAGGATGTGTGTGACAATAGATGAGACAGGTAGTTTAGTTATTTGATGTACATCAAAAGAATCGAATATTTCACAGTGTGCCTTTGAAAATGTAATCTTCAAAGGAGGTCTCTGTAGGCCTATGATTGGTCAATTATTTCTCCTGATCACAAAAACGTCTTCAGAATTGCTCTGACATAGTCTAAGGTGGATATAATGTTGTGATAGTAACCACTGGAATATCAAGGATGTGCTTCGTCATTTCATTATGTGAACTTCTCAAATACAAATATCTTTTGGTATCAACTTCAATCTGTAAGCAATTATATTCCGCATAATTTGAGTAAAATCTGAATTTAATTACTCAAAATTCTTACAATTAAAGACGAAGAAGTGCTTTTATGATATTAATTACAAAATTAAATCACAGTGGAACAACTTATTGGGTATAACATTGCAAAACTATTTAGCAAATGCAAAATTGAGACTATTTATAGTACAATGATAAGTGTTTTAATGTTTACACATTACCATAAGGATGTACACCTCTGAGAAGTCAAAATTTTCTTGTATTTAACTTTTTTTCTCATATAGATTTTTGGAAAAAGGAGTTCATACCATAAAAGAAAATGGAAGAAAAAACATATGTCCATGTGCTCGTTTTTGAGCTTTTGTCACTCAAAGATACCTAGTTGACAAAATATTGGATTTTATGGGAATTTTGCAATTTTGACCATATAAGATAGAGATTAAAGCCATAATTTCCAAATGAGGTGTTTGATTTTTCTAAATGTTTGTAGAATTCCTTTTCTAGTAGTCTTCTTTAAAAATATACCAGTTTTGATCAATTAGACTAATATTTTTTCTAAGAATAACAACATATGCTACCCCTACCCCTTAATTCTGTGCTACCAAATGCACCATTTTCAGCCATTTTTGCCAAATTTAACCCTTTATAGAAAAAGTTCTGGTATTAAGCTTTTGTTATTATTTTGCATATCAATAGGGAAACGGTTGTTCTCTCTAAATCAGGAAGAAAAATTGGGGGTCTGTGTGCTTACTTTTTGGCCCCATTTGAATTTTTTGTTATTTTTCAGTATTTTAGAGTAAAAAATAAAAGTACCCAAATTACCATTAAATGTAAAAATAAAGTCACAAAAGTGTATCGTTTCACATATTAATGCTCAATATTTTAATTACTACGAACCTAGTAACAATTTGCAGCAAAAACTAGCTAAATACAGCTACAAATGCTAGCGCAGTAATGATTGAAGTACCATATTTTTGCGCGTATAGTGCGCACCCGCGTATAGTGCGCAGGTACGTTTTTGAGTTTCATTTTGGAAAAAAAAATATTTACAAAAAAAAATCTCAGTTTTTGTATCTTCGATCACAACATTTTGCATTGCCTCCAAACACTTTTGAAGAACAAAATCAAACGGTTCTTATTGTTTATCAGTGCTTAAAACAACCTTCTGTTCATTAAAATTAACTGGCGAGAGGAGTTTGACACGATGATTGACACTTTGTTTACACAACGGCAGGCCTAGTTAGCTTGTGAATTGCCGGTGACACTATAATGAGGATATCAGCAACGATGTACATGTTTTTACAATCAAATAATTAACTATACCTTGTGTAATTCCAAGTGGTATCAATCAAGTCTATTGTGTATCTGATAGGCATTTAGATTTAATCATTGTCCAAGATATTAGCTGGAAAGCCGACTGAGTAGGCTAATCAACCACAGGTGGCCGCCATATTTGATTACTGACTGCACGCTTCTGTATTCTCAATTATTTCAATTAGTATTGAAATCAGGATGATATCTTACAGAACCATTTCAAAAGATAGTAATAAGAGTAAATTTTACAGTCATACCATCATTTATAGTGCCGATTGGTCAGTGTTAAAGTAGGAAGGTTTTAGTTTCGTATTTAATTTGCTGGCTCTGCATGTGGGATTACACTCACTTCCGTAAACATTTGCAAGTTCAAAAGTTTTCACATGCTGGAGAAACTTATTTATAAGGTAATCTGTCTAGTGTGACAAATTAATTACACACTTATACATCGTTTCAAGCTCCAGGCTATATTCATTTAGCCATTTAGATTTGGAGATACCTTACTGAATATTCACGATCGTAACATGAATCCGGTCATGAACACACGTGCTCTTAAAACGAACTTTCAAGGAATTAAAGATAAAGATTTCAAGAAATGTTTTCCTTTTATATTGAATATATGCATTGACCACTGACTTAAAGATCCAAGTATTTAATCATAATTATTTCACGACAACGTGTACAAAATGTTACTGCATAGCTCGCGGGACCTGCCGGTCGGTGATCATAACCCAGGACCTGGCCATGCCTTGTACCTGCGTATAGTGCGCACCCCCAACTTTTCACTTGATAAATTATGAAAAAAAGTGCGCACTATATACGCAAAAATACGGTAAACACAATTTCAGTAAAAAATGGTAAAACTGTGGCTCTACTTGAAGCAAAAAAAGACACAATTTCAAAATGGCCGCCAAATGGGCCATTTCTTAAAATCCCCGTATAAAAAAAATCTACTAAAATCAGAAATGTAATTTTTTGACAAAATTTGCATCTGGCAACTTGCTACAGATATTGATAAATTATATTTGAAAATCTCATAACTTCTTTGGTCTATGTTGAAACGAGACTTCAACGGGACTGAAACCTCAGAAGAACACATCCATAAAGCCAATTATTTTCGTGAGTATCATATTTTTTTGATTTTGCAGGACATTGTTATGACCATAAAAATTTGATTCGCAAAATGTTAAAAAATGGATGATCATTTTACTCTTTGAGCCAGATTGTGAAAATTTAAACTGCTAAAACTATTCCTGTTTTTAGTTAAAATTGCAAAATTTTTGTCTCACAATAATATTTGGTTATACAGTATTTTCTGAGCTTTACGTTTTGACTTACCCAGCAGTGGCAGATGATCTCTATAAAAGGAACCACCTTTGGCATCGTTCACCACTTTTAAGTCAGCCTGTATACCATATAATACAAATACATCAATCATTCTTTATACTTTCTGAGGTAGAACAATGTATGTTCTGAGTTCAATAATCAATTCTTTCTCTTCAGAAATGTTTCATAAATACACCTGGATCAAAATTAGTAAACCAATCAATAGGTTGACTTTTGGGTTAAAATAGTCATGCACATCTTATTCATACGTATGTTCTTATTTAGTACGGACGATATCTAACAAATGTAAGTCTAACTAGTTTATCTTATCTTGATACTTTTTCTAATTATACACAGGGCTTGTCCAAAGTCCTTTCATGCCGGGCTTTTTCTCACTGCTTTGGGAATGGGGACAGTGGCTTTGAATTTGGGAAAATGGAGCGCCAAAACCAAGATTTGGGAAAATTATGACATAGGAAATAACGCATAACAATTAAGATTTTTTATTTCCAGTGTAGTTTATATACTTTTTTCGAAGCCAATTCACAAATATTTAAAGCCTTAACCAACTAAGTTCATACAATATTTTGGGATAGTTTTCAAAAAAATTTGGTTTTGGGAAATTTTAGGGTTGAAATGAGAAAAATTTAGAAGTTTTGCCATTGGGAATGGGGCCGATTTTCAGTCCCAAATATGCTGATAAAAAGCCCTGTCATGGTAGCAAAAATGCTGCTTGTTCTAGCAGATAAAGTTATCATTCAATCAACTTAACTAAGGGTAATACTGTAAACATACTCATTTTAGCATTTACAGTATTTGATACTCTAAACACTTGTAGCTTACCATGCCTTCAAAAGCAACTCTGTACAGATTTTTGGACGCATTATCCCACAGCACATAGGCGGCACTCCTTGGACTCGCAGCACCCCAATCCTGTTAGGTGAACAGATATATTGATAGTTTCATACTGTATATAGCTGTAATTGTCACCAGGAGAAGATTACACTCAACTTAACATCTTTGCACATTATCAATCAAATATAGAAATATCTCTATGTATTTATTTGTTTATTTGATTATTTAACATCTAATTAACAGCCAAGATCATGTAAGGATGCCTTTCATATATGCCGTGTCCAGCGCGAATGTAGTGCGAGGTGCATGTTTTGGGAGACTGCGGTATGGTCGTGTTGTGTCTTCTTGTATAGTGAAACTGTTGCCCTTTTTATAGTGCTATATCACTAAAGCATGCTGTCAGACACCAAGCAACACATCCAACCCAGTCACATTACACTGACAATTGGCGAACCAGTCATCCTACTATTTGTATGCTTTATGGTGTCACAGTGTCAACAAAATCTCTATTTCCTCTGTAAAATCAACTTTTTTTTCACAAAATTGACTGGTTTTACTATAAAAGATTGTAAGCAACGGAATTTGTGTAGAAAATATCAAGTAATTTTTCATGTATGGAAAATTGACTTCCAGTCGAGGATTTCTTAGAATTTATTTCAAAATGGCGGGATATTATAGTTGTAAAATTGCAATAAAACATCAAGGTATGAAAGAAAAATACTCTTTCATGAGTAGATATGAAGGATAGGGATATTCTACCCACGGGATCACAAAATGTTGCGAAACCCTTTGGCAAGCCTTAGGTTTTACAACATTTTGTGACCCTCGGGTAGAATATCCCTATCCTTCATATCCACATATGAAAGAGTCTAATAATCTATACCTCCTCATCTAAACAAGACAATCATTCTGATATACACTATCGGTATGTTCTGATATACACTTATGGGTATGAAGTTTTTGTTATGGATATACCTGTATCTCTATGACTTTTCCTCGACGGCCGTTACCCCCATCTTGGTCGTCCCACTGCCAGTCAACACCTCTCACCACTCTTGCTCCAGGATAAATTCCTCTGGCAGTTATCTTTTTACTTTTTCTACGCGGTTCTACAGCTACCCTGAAGAAGAATTTAAAGCCAATTTTGGTCATTATTACTGTATAACATTGAATGTACAAATAAACCATAAACATTGTTTACTACCAGTTTGCAATCTGAAATTTCATCTAATGTGATGATAAGTAGGGATTGAAAAGGAATACTAAAGTAACATTTAATACCAAAAATAGATAATTAGGTATAGGATTAGGACTCCTTTAACTCATTCACCCCTGAAAATTCATAATGGACTAGTTCAGCCTTTGAATAAGAAGCGTTCAAATGTGTATTCAGGGGTGAATAATGAGTTTTTTTTATATCTCATGATCAGGTGGACATTTGTGCACAACAAGAGGTTCAATAATGAAATACACAAATGAATGTAAAATAATAATTTGTTGTAGCTTTTTCATTGAATAAAAAGGTTCCTTAATTCATATCTAATTACACAGGAGAAAATTGTAACTGAAATAGGTTTAACTTTGGTAATATTAAGTTTGTTCAGATACTTTTTAGCGAGCAACCTAGATATTACTATATAAATACTACCTGCATTAGAGGGTGACAGTGCGTAGTGTCACCCCTCGGAATATCACTGTCACCCGAGGCGAACAGTGATATCCAAGGGGTGACACAAGGCACTGTCACCCTCTAATGCAGGTAGTATTTATTTTATTACACTAAAAGTCTAGAAACAAAATTAGTTTTCAAGTATTTGCAATCTATTGAAACATTTAACTAATTATGGCAAAAGTTGAACAGTCACCATCGGCAGTAAAATAGCATATCAGCTTCTACTCGGCAGAGCTAACTTATCATTGCATTATAAAAAAGAATACTTACAATAAGCATTTAGTGAAAATTCACGTTGTCTTGTCCCCTGCGTTTATTAAAATCTTAACGTTTTTGTAAATCTCAATGAATTTTGGTTTCGTCCCGTCGTCTGTTTACAACATTAGCAACCTTACAAAGACGCTTGAAATCGCATTTTTCCTAATCACTGACTGGTTCATAAAAACAAACATATAGCGTTTGAACGGTAAGCGAAAAGGCGTAAACGGAAAGCTCTGTAATTAATTTGAAAAAAAAATATTGATAAACAGACTAATTTGGCAAAATTATTACTTAATAGCTCCAGATATATTTTGAAGCGTTGCTTCAAATAACAAAAATGGCATCGAAAAAAGAAATGAGTGCACATCTTTTTCGGGCGAATAATATTTTGAACCGTCAAAAATACACTATCATCCGTTGCTAGAGGGTTGCTACGAACATGTCTATTGTTTCCTATTGTTCTAATGTTACCCGCCGTGTGATAGTGTAAAATACCAAATATCGCTCGACCAATCAGAATGCAAAATTCTCACTTGAGATATAATAAAGTAAAATATCACGTACTATACCCATTGTGTTGCTGCCTTAAGTTTTCTAAATCATGTTATTTTGGCAACATACATAGTGACAATGCTGGCTAGCATTTTTTGGTTTACTTTTCAGTTCCTATTAAATATCACTTATGTAGCATGCAAGGTGAATAACAAAATAGTACATTATGTACCTATCAGACCCTGGGACAGTGATTCTATAAAATCTGTGACGAAGATTATGTTTGTCTCCATGATAGCAGACAGAACACACATCATAGTTTGAGCATTCTGCGCATTTCCACCTGATGCCAAATATGGGCTGCTGTCTGCATGTGTCACACATAGTACCATCATGTTTGATACCTGAAATAAGAAATAATAAAATATTTAGTTAACTTCAATATTTGATCACTTCTTATACTAAATGAAACATTCCGTCTTCAAAAACATAACTCATGTGTTCAACTTTGGATTATATAAGCAGTGGAATAAGAATTAAGCGAGAGAGTGAGAATTTATGATGGATTAGGAGGTTAAAACATAATTCTTCATGGCTGATAGGATTTGGGGTCATGAACATTTGGCAAATATAAAATTATAGCGACATGTAAACTGATGAATGGGATTTTGGGAACGTCTACTCTGTGTCAAGTGCGTTATGCAGTACATTACTTTGATTACAATAGGTCTGTACTGTAAAGGTCTGTGGTACAATGGCACAATATGGTTTTCATAAAAACAAAGCTGTATGACCTGTAGAAGCACTGTCTAGAATTCTTAGATCATAAGCTCCTGCACAACGATAGTTAGCGGCTGTTCCATTGTCCCACACCACAACAACCTCTTCTGGAGACTCAAAATTTCTAACAGTTCCAGCATGCCCCTCCCCACCATCTTGTTTTCCCCATTTCCAGTCTGGTCCTCGAACAACTCGTGCTCCTACGCCTTCCATCAAGTTCGCCCTAACCACTCGGTTAGAGGTACTTGAATTCGGCTCGATATTATCAGCATTCATTCCGATTACGTCTTCTAATTGAACATGATTTTAGTCCAAAAACTTCTTCACAACACTTTGACAGTCCCCACAAACTGTCAAACGGAAGATGTCTTTTCTTCCTCTCTCGTAAAATCTCGCGATAACTCTCGTCCCGTACGAGAGTTCAATCGAGCAATGGCGACTGCCAATATGAAGCAACATAAACGTCGATCTCGTCGAAAAATAGCTGCTGTGAACTTTCTTTCAAATATATCTCTTGATGGTACACATAAAGATACTAAATATGCTATGTTTAACAGAAAACACCATCGACTAAAAGATGAAAATGTCGAAGAAATCAACAATGTGAATGTAAACAAAGCTGTCTCTGGAAACAATATTCTGGACGAAGACTTGTGTGATGACGAAAGTGTCGATGGGACTCGAAGTGTGGTACCCGTTGATACACAATCGGCGGGTACCCAGCACATTGTGTCTGTGCAAATTGAGGTTATTCCTAACGACGGACCAAATGTTTCTCCAGAGGCACAACCACAGCCGTCTATAAATATCACTCCAACTAAAAAGGTAGCAGTAGTATAAAAAAAAAAGGGGGGGGGGGGGGGGGGGTCAAGGAGAGAGGGTGTGGGATCGGTGGGCGAAGAAAATGAGATTATTTTACTTTATAAAGCATTGATAAAAAATGTAAAAAGGTTTAGTAGAGAATAGTAATATTGATTAGCTCTAGACTTTAGACTTCAGCTCTTAGAATTTTCGTTACTCCCGAAACGACTTGCTACCGAAACGTCTAGAATTTGTTCAAATGAAAATAACAGATAAATAAGAAAATGAGAAAAAGAAAAAAAGGAAATGCCTTCTTGGATTCTGTTTATATAACACTTTACCGCTAAGAGCGATATATGGATTTTAGTTTTTGAAAATAGGCTGAAAAATTCCTTTTTATATATTGTTTGATCTTTGAGTCTGTAAAAGATGTTTGGTGTTCTAAATACACTACTATCTCTTGAACACCACTTTCGACATATTCATTCCATTTAGCAGACTGTCAAAAAATGCATATATTTCCACCTACCAAGTAACAACTAGTAGTAGTGACTATAGAAAGTTCACCTTTTACCTGCATACCATCAAGGATGGAACTTGTTAGCAGCTGACATTATCACCTTGGATAACTTAGATATCTTTAAATTTAGGTTGTCCACATTGCTGGCTTAATTAAAATCATAAAATTTATTCTGTTGATAAAATTTATAAATTTAACCATGCACATTCCTGACACATCAGTATAATCAATATGATGATTATGGACATAAAGTGGCAGAAGCAGATGTGGGACAATTAATAGAAGGCTAGACAGGCACATATCTTACTCTAGTTGGACAAGACTATGTCCTAATATAGTTAAACCCAAATCAATAACTTTTTACAAATTGCATGATAGTATAAGGTGATGATTAAAAATGTTGTACTGACCTCCTTTAAAGGTCAAAGGTGCTCAATCTAAAATTTTCAAATTCACAGATCACTGATTAAGAAGTCTTTGTTTTAGATTCTCACGATCAGGATCCTACTCTGGTGAACATGAGAGAATAGCAAGGAAGAGGATGATTCAGCCCTTTAATGACTCACTGGGGCAAATGCAATGTATGTGTGTGGGAAAATACTTTATCACCACTTGAAAGAAATACTCTTGAATATATTATTGAGTTTTTTGATAAAATGTAGTTTTTGCTATATCATGGATTGGATTCAAAGAAAATGGGCTCTAAGATGAAAAATATTTTTGATATTTTTTTTTTTTTTTTTTAGAATGAATATCCATAATGTTGTAGAAAAGTCATTGAGCTTAGTTGAGGAAAATATAAGTTGATACAGTACATGTATTGACATAGGTTGTATATATCTCTATGTGTATTTTTTCTAATACAGATGTACATATTATATTATGTACCTGGTTAATCAAAAGATTTGTGTTCTGTCTTTGCCTTTTACAAATTTTGTAATACCTTGAAGATAGATATTGATTGTGACTTCATTATTATACACTATACAGAGGTTTCATTATCGTTAATGAGGGGCAATACAATTGCAATTTCAGGGTGTACTTTTCAATAATATCTGTATGCTGTTTAAAGTAATTAATTTTAAGCTCAAATCAGACAGTACCACAGCCATGGTTTAATCAATATCACCCAGGAAAAGTAATGGGTAACAGACTGGATAATAAGGTGATGATTAAAAATTTCTTGTACTGATAGCTTTAAAGGTCAAAGGTTTTGCTCAATCAAAAATTTTTGAAATTCACAGATCACTGATTAAGAAGTCTTTGTTTTAGATTCTCACGATCAGGATCCTACTCTGGTGAACATGAGAGAATAGCAAGGAAGAGGATGATTCAGCCCTTTAATGACTCACTGGGGCAAATGCAATGTATGTGTGTGGGAAAATACTTTATCACCACTTGAAAGAAATACTCTTGAATATATTATTGAGTTTTTGATAAAATGTAGTTTTTGCTATATCATGGATTGGATTCAAAGAAAATGGGCTCTAAGATGAAAATTATTTTTTTGATATTATTTTTTTAGCGCACTAAATCTTAAATCCATGTAATGAATTGTATTCAAATAGTCGCCTTTCGTATGTGGTCAAGTTCTCGTTCATTATCAATTGTCATTCAGTTACTTTTTCCAAAGTAGATGATCCGTTTACTCATCCTAGTGTCCGCTTGTTAAAAACATTTGATTTATTAATTAACAATTCTTTTTACCGCATTTCTCTACAAAAAGTACTGATGGGTAAGGGATTTTCTCAAATTTCAATATGTAGGTTCCCCTAGGATAATTGTTGGGCAACCTAATGTCATTTTTTGACTGATCATGTCGTTTTGAAATTAAGCTTTTCATTGTTGGATTTTGATAGTTAATGTTTGTTAACCGTTTTTTCTCAAAAGTACTGAAGGGATCTTTCTCAAATTTCATAACATTTTCAGACTCCCCTAGGATTCCTAATGTGTATTGATATTGCATTTTGGGACCTTAGACGGTACCCAGCACATTGTGTCTGTGCAAATTGAGGTTATTCCTAACGACGGACCAAATGTTTCTCCAGAGGCACAACCACAGCCGTCTATAAATATCACTCCAACTAAAAGGTAGCAGTAGTATAAAAAAAAAGGGGGGGGGGGGGGGGGGGGGTCAAGGAGAGAGGGTGTGGGATCGGTGGGCGAAGAAAATGAGATTATTTTACTTTATAAAGCATTGATAAAAAATGTAAAAAGGTTTAGTAGAGAATAGTAATATTGATTAGCTCTAGACTTTAGACTTCAGCTCTTAGAATTTTCGTTACTCCCGAAACGACTTGCTACCGAAACGTCTAGAATTTGTTCAAATGAAAATAACAGATAAATAAGAAAATGAGAAAAAGAAAAAAAGGAAATGCCTTCTTGGATTCTGTTTATATAACACTTTACCGCTAAGAGCGATATATGGATTTTAGTTTTTGAAAATAGGCTGAAAAATTCCTTTTTATATATTGTTTGATCTTTGAGTCTGTAAAAGATGTTTGGTGTTCTAAATACACTACTATCTCTTGAACACCACTTTCGACATATTCATTCCATTTAGCAGACTGTCAAAAAATGCATATATTTCCACCTACCAAGTAACAACTAGTAGTAGTGACTATAGAAAGTTCACCTTTTACCTGCATACCATCAAGGATGGAACTTGTTAGCAGCTGACATTATCACCTTGGATAACTTAGATATCTTTAAATTTAGGTTGTCCACATTGCTGGCTTAATTAAAATCATAAAATTTATTCTGTTGATAAAATTTATAAATTTAACCATGCACATTCCTGACACATCAGTATAATCAATATGATGATTATGGACATAAAGTGGCAGAAGCAGATGTGGGACAATTAATAGAAGGCTAGACAGGCACATATCTTACTCTAGTTGGACAAGACTATGTCCTAATATAGTTAAACCCAAATCAATAACTTTTTACAAATTGCATGATAGTATAAGGTGATGATTAAAAATGTTGTACTGACCTCCTTTAAAGGTCAAAGGTGCTCAATCTAAAATTTTCAAATTCACAGATCACTGATTAAGAAGTCTTTGTTTTAGATTCTCACGATCAGGATCCTACTCTGGTGAACATGAGAGAATAGCAAGGAAGAGGATGATTCAGCCCTTTAATGACTCACTGGGGCAAATGCAATGTATGTGTGTGGGAAAATACTTTATCACCACTTGAAAGAAATACTCTTGAATATATTATTGAGTTTTTGATAAAATGTAGTTTTTGCTATATCATGGATTGGATTCAAAGAAAATGGGCTCTAAGATGAAAAATATTTTTGATATTATTTTTTTTTTTTTTTTTTAGAATGAATATCCATAATGTTGTAGAAAAGTCATTGAGCTTAGTTGAGGAAAATATAAGTTGATACAGTACATGTATTGACATAGGTTGTATATATCTCTATGTGTATTTTTTCTAATACAGATGTACATATTATATTATGTACCTGGTTAATCAAAAGATTTGTGTTCTGTCTTTGCCTTTTACAAATTTTGTAATACCTTGAAGATAGATATTGATTGTGACTTCATTATTATACACTATACAGAGGTTTCATTATCGTTAATGAGGGGCAATACAATTGCAATTTCAGGGTGTACTTTTCAATAATATCTGTATGCTGTTTAAAGTAATTAATTTAGCTCAAATCAGACAGTACCACAGCCAGGTTTAACCAGCAAAAAGTAATGGGTACCGTATGACTATTGCCTTATCTTGATGCCCCCTGATTATACTGAGTGTAAAACTACATCCATTATACCTGTGAAAAAACATGATTGCCTTTACCTCACAATCTCAATAATCTACCCATAAGAGACAGATAGCTTGTACTGTAATATGCAAATACACGTATATTACAAGCTCTCGATAATGTAGCTCTGCTATAAAGAAAATTGTGCTATTTACAGTGGGCTGTCTTAATTTGAATTGAATCAGTGTATTTAATCAAGACAAAGCTTGTAGGTATGTGCTTCATATATTTGTGCACGTTTATGAAAAAATATGTACTAATACACTTCATACCTTAGTGTAGTATATAATTGAGTGGATCGCTAGTTGTTTGTATATCTGTGGTTTTGTTTAGCAGTGATGACAGGTACAGGACTGGGCTAGCTCACCTTCCCAATGATTCGTGTGACTTCCCACAAACCGAGATGGTGTTTTAGCCATCAGGTTTTATGTGTCTCCCATCACGAGTAGCACAGAGATGTTGGTCTCCCAGGAAAGGGCAGGTGAGGTCCTTCTGTTACTTAAGGGGCAATATATGTGCTTGTTTACAAGATGGTGTGCATGGGTAAAACTGTATGGAGTATATATTAATCATGTATGTTTACTAAACTGTCGATAGCTGAAAGGTAAGCCAGTTTTGTTTTAAATTTTGTCCACATAAACTAATGTTGAAACCCATTTCCTGTAAATGTGAGTGCACATCCCCCTGAGACTATGATATATTGGCCACATAAAATGCAAACAAGTCAGGATTGAAACCTATCTGTTTGTCATCAATCCTTGATAGTTTTTAAGTTCTCACATATAAATGGGATTTTTATTGGCAATATATCTCAGCGTAGAATGCGACTTCAGTCAATGACCTGGTTAAGGTTTACACTCTTACTTTTGATTAGAGTAATGTCCCTTGATTTTCTGAAGCTTTAATATATTGATTCTTTAATTAATTACTTATTGGGCAGAGCATAAAAATACCGAAATAGTTTCTAATTTAAAGCTATAAAAATAGGGAAGATATATTAGGAATGAGAAGTTGATTACTGTTGATATGAATAAATAGATAATTTAGCGCACTAAATCTTAAATCCATGTAATGAATGTATTCACAATAGTACATTTGTATGTGCATTCTGTTCATTACTCATTGTCTTCAGATTACTTGCAAAGTAGATGATTTCCCTTTTACTTATCCTAGTGTCAGCTTGTTAAACATTTGAATTTATTAATTAAATTATTGGTTAAAATTACTTGAGACCATGCAGACTAATACATTCTTGAAGGTAAAATGATAAAAACACAGTTTATGCAATGCAATGCTTGCATAACATTGCATGGATATTTGATTGTGTGGGAACCTAATGTCATTTTTTATGCTTGAATATCAGTATGTTTTGATAAAAAAAAAAATCAGATACATTTTCATTGATGCATTCTATAATTTATGTTCTTAATATTAATGTCCTAAACCAAACAACGGATATTTTTACTTTGCTATCAAAACATCTTTCAGACTTAGCATAATCAAGAATATAATACAGTTATTGAACATCAATTCATTCATTCCCGAAGACTCATTTAAAATTCCCGAAATCAAAAGCTGGAATAGTTCATTATACATTTTAAGGGGGGAATAAGTTAAAAATGATATATATTACTGTCTATGATTTATTCTAAAGGTTAAATGTATGTTTAATGTAAAAATTTCACACCATGCATGTATAACTGCTAAAGTTTTATTAGATTGTTTGCTGGTTTGCTGTGATCCCTATTTGGGCCATTACCTGCATGAGGCCTCTGTTTCCCCACAGGTTGTTGCTTGTCTCCAAGAGGAAGATCCCCATTGCTGTTTGTTCTACCTTGCCCTACAGTCGCACTAAGCTCCAAGGGAGGTAAGCAGGGGTAACCTAAGAAATGATTCCATGTCCAACATGTGTGTCTATAATTAAAACTATCCTCAAACAATTAAAAATCAAATCAGAGATTACCTGCCTTTATTGTTAAATGAAATATGTTGAGGTATTTATAACCAGGGTATTTTCTAGGAGTTAAAATAGAAAGCAATTTAAGCAAATTACCTAGGTATTCCCTTTCCACTTTATATTAAAACAGGCTTCTTCACCAATTGAGGTAAACTGACCCCATTTCCCTTTGTATCATATTTTCTGAAGGATGATGAATAAAAATAACAAAAAACTGACATTGTAATAAAAGTAATGTTATTAACATCTTGTACTTGGGTGTAATCTGTACTTAAATGTTATCAGCGTCTGTACATCCCATTGTCCAGTCCGGTCCTGATTCCATATGGATGCTTCTGCTATGATTATAGTTTGATCATAATTACTGCTCCATAATATGGTAACCAAGAGGGTTTCACTACATATATGTTTATCACCAACACACAGCGAATTCAAGGTTATGACATCATAATTTTCCTTTTAGTTTGTACATAATTTACACACCATCTTGCTGTTTGTCAAGTTTATAAAATGTTTTATGTTGAAGGTCTGAAGATGATATCCTAGTCACCAGGACAAGACACCACTCTGGTACTAAGTCATCAGCTGAAGGACAGATCCAGCTAGGACTACACGCACTAGTACGAGTGGACGATGGTCAGGTTGGTACATGTCTAGTTGGCCTTTGTCTGTGATCTATATTAGATTGCAGGTGGTGTTTCCCCATGCTTAAATATGTGGACATCTTTCAGCAAATCATGTGATTGTAAACTACATTTTAAAATATGTTTGCTATTACAAAAATGTACCTGAATTACAAAAAAAAATCAATTGTCTTTCACAACTTTAGAAAGTCTTGTTAAAATGATAGTTTAAAGAATATTTATAGAAATATGTATCCAGATATCTACAAAAAATATAAAAAAGTTATTTTTACCAGTGATAATAACTGCATTAGAATTAGCTCCATCTGAATTTTGATGCGAAAAAAAATGCTTCTATCGGTTTGTCAGAGTCAAAAATGTTCTAAATGCTCCACTGCTGACAAACAGTATTTTTTTCTCAATGAAAAACAGGAGCAGACAAGTGTTTTTCTTCGGTAAAAAAAAGTTACTTACTTTATACCATCACCACCACTGAAAAGTTCGAGGTTCTAATTTTACTTCAAGATAAAGATATTAAAAATAATCATTTGCGACCTGAAAATTCTGTGGCACGCTGGCCTATATGGAATGAAGTACTGATTGCTCGTGCACCAACTCCATAATAATTTTTTTAAAATATTTTTTGTGTGTTAATTAGACTTATACCGTTATATACATGCTTAAACACCAATTATTGTTAAAATGTACGGTATCATTTCTGCTCTTTCTGCAGTGGAGCATCTTTAAGTTTGTTGGGAAATAACTATTGTATTTTTCATTTAAGGAAAGAATGTTTCTGTAACTTTGTTTGCTTGTTAACAGGACATATCCTACAGTGAACTTCTGGTATCCTCCAAAGAGGGTCTGCTACGACGGAGCATGTCCGAACAGGTGCCCCTAAACATTCCAGACACCCCTCTGTGTACAGGTAGGTCGACTCTCATAGGGGGCAATGCTTATATGTTAAATAGTGTTGTAACTATGTGTTGTTGCTAAAGTATGCATCATGCTAGAGGAAACTTGCAGATAAGGGATATGTTTAGGTCTTGTTAGAAAAGATTTGACAGGTGATGTAAGTAGAAAATGAAAATACATCAGAGTGTAGTTCTAGAAAATTTTAGTAAGTTTTAAGTGCAGACTTTTAAGTATTTTGCTTCGTATATGATGCAGTCTGTTCATTAGTGATTACATATGGTAATGAATATAATCTGAAAAGCATGGTTATGTAAAAGATTATCAGGTTAACGAAATTGTTTACAAAGTTAGAAAATTGTTCTTTATCCAGTAATTTATCATTAAAACCTGCCGTAGTGACCGTTTCTTCAATTTTTTTTATAAGATCGCTTTCTAAGTGTCCCTAATGTTCAATTTCAAAATAATTTGACCGATGTATAAAGATCATTTTATTAAGTCTTCTACTCTTGAGTGGTCTTTATAGACAGGTTTCACTCATATCATAATAGATGTGTTAGCTATATGAGATTTTTTTTATATTGTTTTTGTAAAAATATTTATAAATGTTTCCTTTAAAATCTAAATATGACAGTTCAAAAGAAACGATTTCAATCCTCCGGTAATTGTGAGTAACCAGTTTCTGTTTTAGATTAGGTTTTTATTTCAACACAGTCAGAATAACTGATGATAGTTCTACACATATTATGTATGAGTTTTGCTTTTGAAAAATCTTTATACTCGTTTCTTGAAATACAGATAACTATGAGTTGTATTAGATTTATATTGAACCTACTTATAGCTTCATATATATGACAAGCATGATATTTACACACCAAAAGGTATATCGTAGACAGTTTTTTAGTTATTTATTTTTTGTCAATAAAATTATCATATTTATGTCATATATGACATTGATTTTACTAATAATTACTAACTAAAATCGGAAATAATGTTAATTATATTTAATCTGTGTATAGAACAATTATATGACACCACCCTAATTAAAATAACAAAACACAATTGAGCTAGATTTCTCCAAAGCATAAAAGGCATTATTTCACACAAAGATTCAGTGATTTAAAAGGTATTAGTATCTTTAGTCAGAAATATGGAGTTGATTTATTGCATAATTTAACAAATCATGATATTTTCTGATGTTCAACAGTCAAAAATTCTATTCTGGTCTAGATATTGGTCAAAAGTATTATTATTTATTATTGTAATAAAAAAACAGAAAGGAAATATAGGACAGATTTTTGTGGATTTTTGAATTATTCCCATGGTTAGATTTTAACATTATTAATATAAACATTAACCTGTTTCACAATTACTGTAAAATAGAGTTTTAATGATATCCTAGAGAGTTAATCACTATGTGGTTGGTTGGTACTTTTCCAGCTATAAAACAGATCGGAGGTGCAGTAGGATTTTTTTATACTAAGTCATGCTATCCCAGTTTTTGCTTTAATTTTTCCCTTGGCATGGAACGCATATTTTCAACATGAAATAGAAAAACTTAAATAGTAATAGAAAATAATTCAGAGAAATATACCTAATACACTAAAAATTACCATAGGAAAATTGGGAGACAAAAGTTGCATCAAAAAGATAATATACATTTCACACTGGTACATAATTGTATAAATTTGTTGCTCATTTCTTGTTTTGTTTTAAACTTTTTACCAAATATATCATATCTTTACATGTACTTCCATCTTTAATATTACTTCTTATTTCTACATACATTAATTAACTGTTGTAGTAGGTATCCAGTAGATTATTCATCGAAACAACTAAAACGTGTAAGACAGGAATTTGTATCAGTTTAACCAGATTTAACTTCTAAAATAATATCACTTTGACTATGACTTAATTACCTTATTGACCTTTTTATCATATTTAATTACTTCCAGAGTACTCTTGTTAATTTTTTTTTGTGGTTCAGGCTACCTACTGTGTATATACTACTACAATGCTTTGTGGGTTTGGACTATTTCCAGTGCATGACAAAACTATAAAACTGTTTGCTGTTTCTAAACTATACATTTTATGCTTATATATTCATACTCATCTAGTAATAGCCCTGTTGATTACCTTCACACTACCTACTTTTAGTTTATACTATCACAAATAACCATGGATGATTTTGTTATATTCATGTGTTCACCACCTAGACATAACTATATTTTACTCAGGTCGTGATTTCGGTAGAAGTGTGTCCTACGACCCTACCCACTTACACCGCACGTCTGTGATATCATCAGGCCTACAGAGAGGTATCCGCCTTTTCTCTCCCCTCAATCAGGGTTGGATGGTGTCGACACTGGATAACACATTATTGTATAGTTTGGTCGTCAGAATCTTACCTCGCCTGCCGTTATAATTCATTTGTAGCATCCTACTTAGTAGCAATACTTACGTTGGTTTTATAGCTGTTTTCTCTGCATGCTTCTTTGCTTTCCGTGTGTGCAATGTCCCGACTTTGTTCCATTCACTGTGTTAATTGTTAATTAAATTAACTGATATGTACACAAAATTAGATAACACAGTGAATGAACTTGTTGTATCTTGTGGCTACATTTTTTGATGTTTTGAAAATAATTTTCGCTGCTGCATATTTATGGTGGTTTTATTTTCAAAAAACCTTTCATTGACAGAAACTTTGTGTTAAATGTTAACACACACATTGCTTATCATGATTAGCCATTCATTTTCCCATATTGTCATAAGAACTTTGGATGTTACTCATCAAAACATTCATTCTTGTACACATGCAATGTGTATTTCCATTTGAAAAAAACATCACAGACTTAAGATGCCACACTTGGCTATATACTGGTATTACGGTGCTGTGTTTCTTTAGATAGTAAATATTCTTCCTATTAAAGCTTAATATACAGTAATACATTTAAACAGAGTACCATTATTTATTCTACTTTATTCAAAATTATACATTGTATACATACCAAGGTAATCAGCTTCATATGCATGGATAGACAGTATTTAGATTAACCATGATACATATTTATTTCCTAAAATCAAACAAAAATAGAAATATACTGTAAGAGGTGATTGAACAACTAACGTCAGTTACCAATATTATCTTGTTGTTGGCCATGTATCCTTTGTAAATTGCATGCTTATAAGTGAAACACACCTGCCAACTGCAATAGGGTTATGAACAATTTATACCACAGATGAATTATCTCCCTTTACTTCCAAGTGATAAGCAGAGATATTCCGTGCCTTGAATCAGGTTCAATCATCATGAATTATCATGTTGGTTTAGATTAAAATAGGACACTATCATTATTGACACTAGACAAATTGCTGTGAGAAGATTTTTGTAGGAATTCCGTCTCCATGAATGTCATTATCTTTGTCAACACCTAAACCAAGTTTTGTGTATAAAGCCTAGTTTGTATTGTTTGTTGATGATAATTACTCGTTTTGTGCATTTTGGTTTTTGAAGTTGATTTTGCTCACATTTTGAGATAATCTTTCTGTGGCAAAATATGTTTGAGAGCTGTTTGTATTGTAAGAGGTTAAGAAAATAGGTGCAGTTTGATTGATAGATAAAAAAAAATTAAGTCGTAGAGAAGTAATTTGGTTTTTCTATAAAAAGTATTATCAATGAATAATTTGATATATTGATAAATTATAGGAGATTCCGAAAAAGTTCAAGCACATGATATAATGGTAATTCATATATGACTAGTTTGATTTATTGATCATTTATTAGCTCAACATGTTTAAAATGTACAAAGGATAAAGTTAAGAAAAAAAAAACAATGTGAAGGCTTATATACTATATTCTATTATACATGAAAGTAGTTGTCGCTGTCACGACCAAGTTGTTTTATTGTACGTGGTGTTGTTGTTTCTTAAGATTTCAATTGTAATTATGATAATGCAATGCTAGCTTTGCACTCTTTCCAAAGAAACTAAACCATTATACATGCACATTACACAGATTTATATGGAACATAATAATATTTACTGGTAAGCTATCTACATCAATATAACTTAAACCACTTAACCTAAATAATTGTAATATAAAAATACTTATGCAGAGTGCAGACAATGAAATGAGAATCTTAAATTCCTTTTCCAGTTTGTTTGATATTATTGTGAATTTACTGTTAGGTATCATTAAGATTTACTGAGATTGATTAATAGTATGTATCACTTTCATGTTACTTTTTGTTAATTAAGGTAGCTCCATACTTTTGGGAAAACCCATGTCATTTTTTCTAACAGGTCTTATTTTCTTGCATTTTTCATGTAGATTTCAAATCTGTAAAGATAAATGGGTGTTCTCGAACTACTTTTTGAGATATTTGAGCTTGAAATATACCATCCATGCAAATTTGCTGGCCGAAAATAGAAAAATTCATAAAATTATGTTTTCTGTAATATTAGGGTGAATGTAGTCTCGATCCAGTTGATTTTTTGTCCTAAATTTCTAACGATAGAACAATATACAAAACTCTTGTATTTTTACAAATGCTAACTAATTTTTTGTTATTTTCCAGGACCATTTCTATACGTAATTATCATGTTTTGTCATATTTTCGCCTGTAAAAAATCAATGAATAGGCCAAAAAGGAAATGAAAACCCATGTCAATTTCACAATATTTGTATATGATATGCCCAAGATAATATATTTTTCAAATATCATATAAAAACATGGGGTCCTCGATCAAAATTTCACAATTTTGTAAGCTTGAAGTTTGTAACTCACAACGCTACCCCTATTTCATCCAGTGCTAAGATGGGTCATATTTGACTATTTTTTTAAAATCATGCCGCAAAAAAACATTCCACATCAGTTCATATGTTTTTGTGATATTACATTTGGTTTATGTCTGTTTGTTTTTTATGATTTTCTCCAAATTTTGTGTTTAAAGGAAATCAGTATGCGATTTTTTTAGAATTCCGGTCCGCCTGGGTCCCCTATTATCATTTATACCGACAAATGGCACTTCCGGTGTTTGAAAATCCATTCCCAATTACGACAGGGAACGCAAAAACCTCAGAGATAGCTTATAATTTTCACTTCACTGCTTTTATTTGATTTATTTAATGATTTTAATCATTCAATATTATATGTAGACGATTTTCACATATTGAAAAAATATCCAAGTGGGATGTCGTGGCGTATCGGAAACCATTCTGGAATTCAAAACAACCTCCGCAACTTCCAATATAGCGTCATATGAATTTGCGCAGTTTTCAAAAGTATGGACCTACCTTAAGTGGTTAGAGACATTTTATAAATTCAGTATTGATTTTGATGATTAAAAGAATTTGACTTGGTATGTAACTGCACTTTGTTACAATGCTATGTAACTCCACTGTTCTATGGTCAGAAAAGTGGTTATTTAATGTGTTGGTATGTTGATTTCTTGTGATCACTGTACAAATGTTTTAGTAGTTTATAACAATCATTTAGTGAATTTGTATGTGATGTACGCACACTGAGATACAGAGAATGTCACAGATAGAACAAATCCTGTACAAATATACTGTATTTAACGTAATTAGCACCCAGGGTGCTTAAGAAATTTAACAAAGAAACAAAAATGTAGATTGTTGATGAACAAATTCTAAAAAAAAAGTTAACCCTGTTTTAACACTTTCTGTTGTCATGGCACATTAATCAGTCACAGTAAACATGCATTGTTACATCATTATTCACATATTCATGTAATGTGGGATGCAATGCTGATGTTATAAGCATCACACAGTAATAAAACATAGTCAAAGCCATGGGATGGGGACATTTACATATATATACAACTTCAACTCCTTCTCTTGAAGAGGAGAGGGACACTTATAGGGGGAGGGGTGCTAATTATGGCGAAAACAGTAATTTGACCATTCTGTAAAATTAAACATATACAATGAGTATTGTGAACTAATATCAAATCCTGTTGTTCAGTACCAGAGGAGGAGATTGATGTACCCTATGATCCCAGTGCACTTGATGACCCCGAGCTCCAGTCTGGTCGCTATAGAAACCTGCTTAGATTTACTTCCTACCTGGTAAGTGCTTTTTCCCTTCATTGTAGTTATGTAGTGACCAATCTGATTCATACATGGAAGTATCGTGAATATGTTGAAAATATTGAATAATTTCTTGTATTTCTTCTAGATGTGTCTTGTTTGGTTATATACAGTCACTGTGAAAACTCATATACAGTCAATGTGAAAACTCATATACAGTCACTGTGAAAACTCATATACAGTCACTGTGAAAACTCATATACAGTCACTGTGAAACCTCATATACAGTTAGTGAATCCCTGGTTGAATGGTTGAGATTAACAAAATACATAATGCTATTCAAATTAATTATATATGATACACATAAGTAACTGTATATAATATATTGATTTAATGTAGATATTCTTTATGTAGATCTTCAGAATAATCTCTCACAGGAAGAAAATTAGCATCAGATCATGGCCATTTCAATGAGACACTAAATTACACCATAGCCTCCACAACACACTCAACATACATTCACATACCATACACCAAGGAAATAAATATAACACCGGTTCACCCAGGTGAGGCAGTGTAGAAAACTTTGACCTTCATATTGCTAAGTGCATTAGAACAATGAATCTAGCTCATTGTTATTGCTGGAAATGTACAGATACGTCTTGTTAAAAGCTGCGAAAGTCTAGATAAACATATACTGTATAAGATTTAAAGTTTGTGGATACTTTCTTTTGTGGTTTCAAGCTTTCAAAGTCATGTGTGGGTAGAAATATTCATGGTTGGCCTATAGCTATGGGACAGTGATTCCAATGACATTTAAACCAAATTTTGTTGTTTTTACGTTTGTGGTTCACAACAAATATTTCATATTTAACTTTACGTAGTTCTTATAAAAATTCATAAAACTACCCACCAATGAACAAGCATGTTCAAGTTATTGGCACCCTTTTGCAAGATGAGTTGATCACTATACAAGGAAATGAATACTATCTACTTATCCATAATGCATTGCGTAAATCGTCCAATCAACGAAATGAGATGTGGTCAAACGATCACCTTTACTATGTATTTACTATGCGAAAAGCACATGTTATCTGTTTAATTATTTCTTTTAATTCCGGGTAAGCCATATTTTGTATATATCATTTATATCAATGAAATGTGTGAACAAAGTGTACAAAATTATACCCAAGTATCTTTTGAGATACGAATTCTGATTGCATCTACTTGGTGTAAGTGGAGCCAATCAAATGACTAGGATTTGGGTAATGAATTATTCATGATAAAACAGCAAATGCGGCCTATATTCCCAGGGGTTAGTAGATTGTGCGATGAACACCTTGGACCGAGGATGGTATGTATATATTGGTTAGTACATACATTTAATGGTCAGAATTTTTTACCTTATATTATGATGACATGTTTTTGTTGATTATTTCCAGACATCTGTTATTGACTATGTTAAGCCATCATCTTTGAAGAAGGAATTGAATGAGAAATTTAAAGAAAAGTTTCCTAATATTCAGTTGACCCTTACAAAGCTAAGAAGGTAGGTACAGAAATGTACATGCACTGTGTTTAGTTATAATATGTAGTATGCATAATGAAGACATACAGAAATACATGTAAATAAATAAATAAGTACAAGGTAAATAAATAAATAGGAGGGAAATGGATTAACCTTAGTGTGATCAATAATGGAAATAAAAAATGGAAATGTCGACACATTAAAATGACAATTTAAAGTGATCTTAAAACAATGTTTGGAATGTACCAAGGAAAAATATGAAACATAACGCTTACTTAATGTTCAAGTAGATCCATATAGCTTATATTTTTACACTGTAATAATGACTAGCAGTATTCAAGAAATCTGATTTAATGCAATTCTCCCTTATTTCTCTTTTAGCCTCAAAAGGGAGCTACGGCAGATTGCCTCAGTCAAGGTAAGTGGTCGATAATGTATTTAGTTGACTGGTGCAAAATCAAGTCAAACAGAGATAACATTTTCAAGTTATTTTCTTATGAAATGCATTTCCTCAACTTCTTTTAAAGTTCTTTTATATATTATTTTGGCAAAAAATATTCGAAAGGCTTCACTTACAAGAATTTTGTATCGATACTGTTTCTTACATATATACTACAGCAATATATTTTAAAGAATTGTCAAAATGTGTTTTAAAAAAACACCTGCAGAGTCCGCAGCGCCATTTTTGTCACAACATCCTCAGATCCTGATTTCACATCATTATTTACTGATGTCAAGTGTTAAAAAGATTGACTGTCTGACACAGCTAATGAAACATAAATGAAACATACTACAAGTCATAATGGATTGTCTGTCTGACACAGCTAATGAAACATACTACAAGTCATAATGGATTGCCTGTCTGACACAGCTAATGAAACATACTACAAGTCATAATGGATTGCCTGTCTGACACAGCTAATGAAACACACTACAAGTCATAATGGATTGCCTGTCTGACACAGCTAATGAAACATACTACAAGTCATAATGGATTGCCTGTCTGACACAGCTAATGAAACATACTACAAGTTATAATGGATTGCCTGTCTGACACAGCTAATGAAACATACTACAAGTCATAATGGATTGCCTGTCTGACACAGCTAATGAAACATACTACAAGTTATAATGGATTGCCTGTCTGACACAGCTAATGAAACATACTACAAGTCATAATGGATTGCCTGTCTGACACAGCTAATGAAACATACTACAAGTCATAATGGATTGTCTGTCTGACACAGCTAATGAAACACACTACAAGTCATAATGGATTGTCTGTCTGACACAGCTAATGAAACATACTACAAGTCATAATGGATTGTCTGTCTGACACAGCTAATGAAACAACTACAAGTCATAATGGATTGTCTGTCTGACACAGCTAATGAAACATACTACAAGTCATAATGGATTGTCTGTCTGACACAGCTAATGAAACACACTACAAGTCATAATGGATTGTCTGTCTGACACAGCTAATGAAACATACTACAAGTCATAATGGATTGTCTGTCTGACACAGCTAATGAAACAACTACAAGTCATAGAACAGTAATGAACACAGTCTAATGGCCTGTCTGACACAGCTAATGAAACACATACTACAAGTCATAATGGATTGCCTGTCTGACACAGCTAATGAAACATACTACAAGTCATAATGGATTGCCTGTCTGACACAGCTAATGAAACACACTACAAGTCATAATGGATTGCCTGTCTGACACAGCTAATGAAACATACTACAAGTCATAATGGATTGCCTGTCTGACACAGCTAATGAAACATACTACAAGTCATAATGGATTGTCTGTCTGACACAGCTAATGAAACATACTACAAGTCATAATGGATTGCCTGTCTGACACAGCTAATGAAACATACTACAAGTCATAATGGATTGTCTGTCTGACACGCTAATGAAACACTAAAAAGTCATAATGGATTGCTGTCTGACACAGCTAATGAAACATACTACAAGTCATAATGGATTGTCTGTCTGACACAGCTAATGAAACATACTAAGTCATATTGCGCCCACAATGAAAATACTACAAGTCATAATGGATTGTCTGTCTGACACAGCTAATGAAACACACTACAAGTCATAATGGATTGTCTGTCTGACACAGCTAATGAAACATACTACAAGTCATAATGGATTGTCTGTCTGACACAGCTAATGAAACACACTACAAGTCATAATGGATTGCCTGTCTGACACAGCTAATGAAACATACTACAAGTCATAATGGATTGCCTGTCTGACACAGCTAATGAAACACACTACAAGTCATAATGGATTGCCTGTCTGACACAGCTAATGAAACATACTACAAGTCATAATGGATTGCCTGTCTGACACAGCTAATGAAACACACTACAAGTCATAATGGATTGTCTGTCTGACACAGCTAATGAAACACACTACAAGTCATAATGGATTGTCTGTCTGACACAGCTAATGAAACATACTACAAGTCATAATGGATTGTCTGTCTGACACAGCTAATGAAACATACTACAAGTCATAATGGATTGCCTGTCTGACACAGCTAATGAAACACACTACAAGTCATAATGGATTGCCTGTCTGACACAGCTAATGAAACATACTACAAGTCATAATGGATTGCCTGTCTGACACAGCTAATGAAACATACTACAAGTCATAATGGATTGCCTGTCTGACACAGCTAATGAAACATACTACAAGTCATAATGGATTGCCTGTCTGACACAGCTAATGAAACATACTACAAGTCATAATGGATTGCCTGTCTGACACAGCTAATGAAACATACTACAAGTCATAATGGATTGTCTGTCTGACACAGCTAATGAAACATACTACAAGTCATAATGGATTGTCTGTCTGACACAGCTAATGAAACATACTACAAGTCATAATGGATTGTCTGTCTGACACAGCTAATGAAACATACTACAAGTCATAATGGATTGCCTGTCTGACACAGCTAATGAAACACACTACAAGTCATAATGGATTGTCTGTCTGACACAGCTAATGAAACATACTACAAGTCATAATGGATTGTCTGTCTGACACAGCTAATGAAACACATACTACAAGTCATAATGGATTGCCTGTCTGACACAGCTAATGAAACATACTACAAGTCATAATGGATTGCCTGTCTGACACAGCTAATGAAACATACTACAAGTCATAATGGATTGCCTGTCTGACACAGCTAATGAAACATACTACAAGTCATAATGGATTGCCTGTCTGACACAGCTAATGAAACATACTACAAGTCATAATGGATTGCCTGTCTGACACAGCTAATGGAAACATACTACAAGTCATAATGGATTGTCTAATGTCTGTCTGACACAGCTAATGAAACATACTACAAGTCATAATGGATTGCCTGTCTGACACAGCTAATGAAACACACTACAAGTCATAATGGATTGCCTGTCTGACACAGCTAATGAAACATACTACAAGTCATAATGGATTGCCTGTCTGACACAGCTAATGAAAACATACTACAAGTCATAATGGATTGCCTGTCTGACACAGCTAATGAAACACACTACAAGTCATAATGGATTGCCTGTCTGACACAGCTAATGAAACATACTACAAGTCATAATGGATTGTCTGACTGACACAGCTAATGAAACAACTACAAGTCATAATGATTGCTGTCTGAACACACTAGTCATAATGGATTGTCTGTCTGACACAGCTAATGAAACTACTACAAGTCATAATGGATTGCCTGTCTGACACAGCTAATGAAACATACTACAAGTCATAATGGATTGCCTGCCCGACACAGCTAATGAAACATACTACAAGTCATAATGGATTGCCTGTCTGACACAGCTAATGAAACATACTACAAGTCATAATGGATTGTCTGTCTGACACAGCTAATGAAACACACTACAAGTCATAATGGATTGTCTGTCTGACACAGCTAATGAAACAACTACTACAAGTCATAATGGATTGCCTGTCTGACACAGCTAATGAAACATACTACAAGTCATAATGGATTGCCTGTCTGACACAGCTAATGAAACATACTACAAGTCATAATGGATTGCCTGTCTGACACAGCTAATGAAACACACTACAAGTCATAATGGATTGTCTGTCTGACACAGCTAATGAAACATACTACAAGTCATAATGGATTGCCTGCCCGACACAGCTAATGAAACATACTACAAGTCATAATGGATTGCCTGTCTGACACAGCTAATGAAACATACTACAAGTCATAATGGATTGCCTGTCTGACACAGCTAATGAAACATACTACAAGTCATAATGGATTGCCTGTCTGACACAGCTAATGAAACATACTACAAGTCATAATGGATTGCCTGTCTGACACAGCTAATGAAACATACTACAAGTCATAATGGATTGCCTGTCTGACACAGCTAATGAAACATACTACAAGTCATAATGGATTGCCTGTCTGACACAGCTAATGAAACATACTACAAGTCATAATGGATTGCTGTCTGACACAGCTAATGAAACATACTACAAGTCATAATGGATTGCCTGTCTGACACAGCTAATGAAACACACTACAAGTCATAATGGATTGTCTGTCTGACACAGCTAATGAAACATACTACAAGTCATAATGGATTGCCTGTCTGACACAGCTAATGAAACACACTACAAGTCATAATGGATTGCCTGTCTGACACAGCTAATGAAACATACTACAAGTCATAATGGATTGCCTGCCCGACACAGCTAATGAAACATACTACAAGTCATAATGGATTGCCTGTCTGACACAGCTAATGAAACATACTACAAGTCATAATGGATTGCCTGTCTGTCTGACACAGCTAATGAAACACTACAAGTCATAATGGATTGCCTGTCTGACACAGCTAATGAAACATACTACAAGTCATAATGGATTGCCTGTCTGACACAGCTAATGAAACACACTACAAGTCATAATGGATTGCCTGTCTGACACAGCTAATGAAACATACTACAAGTCATAATGGATTGCCTGCCCTGACACAGCTAATGAAACATACTACAAGTCATAATGGATTGCCTGTCTGACACAGCTAATGAAACATACTACAAGTCATAATGGATTGCCTGTCTGACACAGCTAATGAAACATACTACAAGTCATAATGGATTGCCTGTCTGACACAGCTAATGAAACATACTACAAGTCATAATGGATTGCCTGTCTGACACAGCTAATGAAACACACTACAAGTCATAATGGATTGCCTGCCCAACACAGCTAATGAAACATACTACAAGTCATAATGGATTGTCTGTCTGACACAGCTAATGAAACACACTACAAGTCATAATGGATTGCCTGTCTGACACAGCTAATGAAACATACTACAAGTCATAATGGATTGCCTGTCTGACACAGCTAATGAAACATACTACAAGTCATAATGGATTGCCTGTCTGACACAGCTAATGAAACATACTACAAGTCATAATGGATTGCCTGTCTGACACAGCTAATGAAACATACTACAAGTCATAATGGATTGTCTGTCTGACACAGCTAATGAAACACACTACAAGTCATAATGGATTGTCTGTCTGACACAGCTAATGAAACACACTACAAGTCATAATGGATTGTCTGCCCGACACAGCTAATGAAACATACTACAAGTCATAATGGATTGCCTGTCTGACACAGCTAATGAAACACACTACAAGTCATAATGGATTGCCTGTCTGACACAGCTAATGAAACATACTACAAGTCATAATGGATTGCCTGTCTGACACAGCTAATGAAACATACTACAAGTCATAATGGATTGCCTGTCTGACACAGCTAATGAAACATACTACAAGTCATAATGGATTGCCTGTCTGACACAGCTAATGAAAACATACTACAAGTCATAATGGATTGCCTGTCTGACACAGCTAATGAAAACATACTACAAGTCATAATGGATTGCCTGTCTGACACAGCTAATGAAACATACTACAAGTCATAATGGATTGCCTGCCCAGCACAGCTAGTGAAACATACTACAAGTCATAATGGATTGCCTGTCTGACACAGCTAATGAAAACATACTACAAGTCATAATGGATTGTCTGTCTGACACAGCTAATGAAACATACTACAAGTCATAATGGATTGCCTGTCCGACACAGCTAATGAAACATACTACAAGTCATAATGGATTGCCTGTCTGACACAGCTAATGAAACATACTACAAGTCATAATGGATTGTCTGTCTGACACAGCTAATGAAACATACTACAAGTCATAATGGATTGCCTGTCTGACACAGCTAATGAAACATACTACAAGTCATAATGGATTGCCTGTCTGACACAGCTAATGAAACATACTACAAGTCATAATGGATTGCCTGTCTGACACAGCTAATGAAACATACTACAAGTCATAATGGATTGCCTGTCTGACACAGCTAATGAAACACACTACAAGTCATAATGGATTGTCTGTCTGACACAGCTAATGAAACATACTACAAGTCATAATGGATTGTCTGTCTGACACAGCTAATGAAACATACTACAAGTTATAATGGATTGCCTGTCTGACACAGCTAATGAAACATACTACAAGTTATAATGGATTGCCTGTCTGACACAGCTAATGAAACATACTACAAGTCATAATGGATTGCCTGTCTGACACAGCTAATGAAACACACTACAAGTCATAATGAATTGCCTGTCTGACACAGCTAATGAAACATACTACAAGTCATAATGGATTGTCTGTCTGACACAGCTAATGAAACACACTACAAGTCATAATGGATTGTCTGTCTGACACAGCTAATGAAACATACTACAAGTCATAATGGATTGCCTGTCTGACACAGCTAATGAAACACACTACAAGTCATAATGGATTGCCTGTCTGACACAGCTTATGAAACATACTACAAGTCATAATGGATTGCCTGCCCGACACAGCTAATGAAATATACTACAAGTCATAATGGATTGCCTGTCTGACACAGCTTATGAAACATACTACAAGTCATAATGGATTGTCTGTCTGACACAGCTAATGAAAAACTACAAGTCATAATGGACTGTCTGACACAGCTAATAGTCATAATGGATTGTCTGTCTGACACAGCTAATGAAACATACTACAAGTCATAATGGATTGCCTGCCCGACACAGCTAATGAAACATACTACAAGTCATAATGGATTGTCTGTCTGACACAGCTAATGAAACACACTACAAGTCATAATGGATTGTCTGTCTGACACAGCTAGTGAAACATACTACAAGTCATAATGGATTGTCTGCCCGACACAGCTAGTGAAACATACTACAAGTTATAATGGATTGCCTGTCTGACACAACTAGTGACATATTCAAAAATATTAAATTGGCAAATGCACAGGATATCAGGCAGAATCTGTAAAAAAATTAAGTAAGAACTATATACGGTAATATATTTATTTACATGTATATTATAAAAGCTCTAGTGTCTATCTGGACTGTTCCAAATATATATGTGTGAGATTCAGAACAACTCTGTATTTTCTATTACAGTGTGGATTGGACATTTGGGTGGTAGCACAAGCATATGTGTTTTTCGAAAAGTTAATTTTGAAGGTGAGATTTTTTCTTTTTGTGTGTTAAGTTTGAAACTTTGTTTATGTTGTTAGATTGAAGAATTTATCAGATGCATTATAAATGTACAACGTATGTGTATTAATGCACCGCAATTAGTGAATAACTAACTATGATGTCAGGACAGGTAGCAAAGGTACAGCCGATATAAAAATGACATTTACAATCTATTGGCATCTGTTGTGTGTCAATAATTGAAGAAAATAATATAGATTTAGAAAAGTAGCAAAAAAGCTGATTTGGTTGCAGCTTTCCAAAGATTTTGAAATGATACAGTACTAATCTGAAAATAGTTAAAAATGGTCATCCATTGAATTTTGTATGTAAAACCTGCCTTAGCAACCACCCCTGTGTACAGACCACCTGCTTATTTAGATTGGTCCTAAATGACCATTTAACACAATTTGACCTGTGTATAAGATCCCTTAACTACAGATTCCACTTTCTCATGTCTCTTAGGTGGTCTTTATAGACAGGCATGACTGTATTAACAAGCTAGTTAAGATATTGTGCAAAAACTGAAAAGGGTACATCATTGGAAGTGAACGAGTAGGGCTCATCAGTATTATCATACTTTGAATTACATAGTTTCTGTGGTGACAGTTTTGTTTTTATTTTTATCTTAGCCTATAAAATTGATTCATGAAATGTGGTAATAAAGATGGGAGAACGGGGAATTTGATTAATGTAAATACTGAAAACGAACTTTATTTTGCGGCGTCTTAATTTTGCGATTTTCATTTCAATTCAAGTTGGCAAGAAGATAAGTTATGTTTAGATATCTATTTGTGGAAATAAACTTTGAATTTTCTTGGATCGTGAAATTCGCAGAAGTGAATTTTACATGTAAGAAAATTGGTTTAGGGTATGCCAAAATTGGATGCTGATTTTACTGACACACACCAGAAATGGACATGCCTTAAGGCCTGAATGCAAATGTTTTGGTAGTTGCAGATAAACAAGCAGAATAGAAAATTGTGTGCAGGAGCATGTCTGATGCTGTCGGCCAAGCTGAATGATGTCAAAGGAGATCAGCTCACCAAACTAATAGAGGTACAGATTCTGATTTACATAGAAAGTTATAGGCAATCCTGTATCATTTGAGATTTAGAAAGAAAACTATTGACTTTTATCATTAGAAATTTAGAGAGAAAAATCTAAACTGTTGTTTTTGTAAAATTTTGAAAATTAGGAATACCAGGATTTCAATATTATTGAATAGAACACTAAATTTCATAATCATGAAATTTACGAAGTTGTTTTGAATTTTACAGCATATAGAAGATGACCTGCGTGTGAATAGAAAGGAGCTGGTAAGCTTTGAGTTTGCCTGTTTAGTGTCACTCAAGTTTGCGCTACATACGTCGGACCAGGAGATATTTCCCCACTACCAACGACTATTATACCAGTCCTGACCAGGGCTCCAACAACCACAGACTGACCGACCCATTATGTCTGGACCACAATGACCACAACCACCAAAGATGGACTCGTCCGCTCTTTTTGACCATACCATAATGACCACTTACCAACACATCAATTTTTCCCCACAGTCCAGGACCACACCTCAGAGGACCGCACCGACCAAATAAAGTTGGCACCAAAGCACTATTTCACCAAAACAAACTATTCCCACATTAGCCATAGCTTTTCAGATTCCAACTTTTCTGATTGCAAACTTTACCAAAGCATGATTTTCACCAAGATAAACACATTCATTTTGGCTATATAATCATATACAGAATGTATATCACTCTTTTGTTAATAAACTTTATGATGCATTAATGCTATGATTTAATCACAAAAAAAGATATACAATGTGTATTAAGTAACATCTGCTGAATGGAAGTTATCTGCTGTCTTATACATCAGATTAGTAAAAACTTAATAAGTGTATATTTTTGTCTTCTTGTCAAAAGGGGAAACTGCTGGAGTTTTATTACATAGTTTGTTAATGGTCTATATGGGTGTCTTCTTTCTGTGGTTGCCTTTGAGCTGTGATTTTTAACAGAGGAGACACAGAATGATTATTGAAATTTGAAACTTAATAATGTACATGTATATTGCAAGTCAATAATTCAAAAGTGCAAAGATTTTTTTTCTAGTGGAATATTCATGTGATTGGGAACACTTGCTTTTGTAATATTTTGCAAGTTTTGTCCATTTTAATATCTGTTACTTGTGGCTGTTAGAATGACTGTTATGATGTTAAATTTTGATGTGATTCTGACTTCTGGTATGTTAAACATGTGTTATAGTGTTAAGAGCATTGACCTTCTCAGTTAATACCAAATTTATAAAATCATATGAATTTTAAAATTGCCATTATTGCTTCCAATACTCCATTTATCATATAACAGAGACAGAGACTGTCTTTTTTTTCTGAAACCGAAATTGAATTGAATTGTTGTTAATGTCTTTATTACCATGTCAATTCTTATATTAAGAATTGAAAATTGATTTGTATTTATTCTGTTTTGGCATATTACATTGGTAACAGTTCTTACAAGAAGGTAATCATTATTATGTCATTAGTTTGTGTATTATAATTACATCATTTTCTCTGAAAAATAAGATGTATCGCTCACAAATACATAACATGATAATCAATACCTATCTGCCAGGGAACTCTGTAATATGTAAATACAGAAGAAAGGAATTAAGGGTACTGTATACTGTAAATTTACATATTTTTGTCGTAATTGCATTTTAGCTTTTTTCATGCGAGATATTTTGTGCTAATTATATCCTCTATATATACCGTTTATATAGCCATGGTGGTGATTGCACAAATTCATCATTGCATTTTTAAAACTGTTCAAAAGTGCTTTTGTGCTCAATGTTAAATGTACAAATATAAGTATGTTTACAGTATTTAGGACTGACAGTCATACTGTCTGTAGTAACTCCTGCACCCCTGAGACACATTTAAACTCTTCTCAATTCAAATGTTGGAAGGGTTCATTATGAATTTTCAGGGGTGAATGAGTTCAGCTGTGCTGCTATATATTGTTATTTGTATAATGTCTGAGAGGACATTGTACAGTGAGCTATGTTACTAGTCGAGGAGCTTGTAATTCAGCAGTATTACATATTGTGTATGTTACAGTATTATATGGTGGTACACCCTGCTGGTAAATGGTGAGCTTACCACCGCTACATGGACGAGAGTTTGTACACCGGAGAAGAGTTATACTGGACCAGAAACCTAGTACAGTAAAACATGGTTATAACAAACCTCTGGGGACCAATAAAATCTCCTTGCTATAAACATAGCTTGTTATACACATATAACAGATATCTTAAATCGGAAACGAAAATGACTTCGATATAACCTAAGATTTGTTGTAAGCATGTTTGTTATAAACGTGTTATACTGTAGTTTTAATGTGAATGTTGAGATGAGTATTGGAAGACATGGACATGATGCACATTCCCAGTTGTCAATTAAAGTATACATGTTCCATGTGTTAATACATGTAATAGATGCATATAAACCACAAGTTGGGGATTTTCTTTAAACCACTATGGTGTAGAAAGTATTTGTTTTAGAAAAGTTTCAAGTCTTTTGATAACTAGTGTATCAATCACCTGTAATGAATTAGCTTAATTTGATACTTGCAAAAGCAAATGTGGGTTTGAATAGATGGGTTAAGAAAAGTGTCTAGTTTACAAGGTCTAGTTATGCATTTAAATAATACTTAAATACAAACTGATACATGTTGACCATGTACCTGTAAGCTAACTTAACAAAATCAGCAGTATTTGTTGACAACAAGAGGATCTTTGTATTTGCAATTTGTTATGTGTTGCCATATCAATGTTGCCATATCAATGATGTTTCATTGTTAAAATTCATGTTTGTTTAAGATTGACCAAATAGAAAAAAAAGAGTTGTCTTTTCTTTAAAAAGAGTTATCTCTGCTTTTAAGCAAGTATTGATTGCATCATAAGTTTTTTTGGATTACATCAACTTTATCAAACCGTTTTGTCAGGGCTTTGGTATATGTACAGTTTGTTGTGTCTATTACAGTAACAGAGACTTAAAGTTAAGCCATTGATTATAACAATGAATTGATGAAAACAATGATATGTAAATCAAAGTTGTCCACAACACTAAAAATTTTATATCCTCTGGCCCTGTTAGGGATTATTTGGTTTCATATCTAAACACGAATAAATTTATGATTTTTAATTGAAATATATTCTAAAAGTTTACCAAAACAGGAATAAAAATAATGATCTACAGGACCTACATGCATTGTATTACCTCAGGATTTTCATAATGTCAAGTCATCAATTTCATTGATATTTTGTACCATGTACAACTGCTTGGAGTCAAAGTGTCTATACGGATATTGTTTACATGTAGATTATTAAGAAAGTTTTATACAAATGTATATGCCAGTTGTCGTGCTGAAATTACTCTTATTGTTTTCACTTTTTTGCAATATTGACATAAAGGCCTTAATTAATAACTGTAGCCCATTACATTTACAAACTGCTTTATAGGGCTAATCATCTCTAATGTTGCGATCTCATAAGTTTAGTCATATCACTGTTTTCCTCAACTCAACCTTTTTTGAGGGGTTTAAGGAATTGACAGTTTTCCTTTGTGAACGTGATTGTTTTTTCCACTGTCAGTTTAAGTAAAAGTTAATTGGAAAGAATAGTATGGCATATTGTTAATGTTACATAAGTTGATCACAAGTAAACATAATAATCATTGATAGTCAATCAACAATTTAGAAAACAAAATTAAAATCGTTCTGATGAGAACGCTTTGCTAGTATAAAGATTTACTTCTTACTGATTAGAAGAGCCTCTTAATTAATGTAATAAACTGACTTAATCTCGAAAAAATGAAAATTCTTTTCTTAAGTCAAAATTTACAGAACACAGTTGGAAGTATATATGTTATTTGCATTACATTCTTCTTTTAAAAAATTAACACATTAATAATAGAAGGACAAATGTTAAACATTGCACCTAAGACTGTGATTTATGTGTATTTACTAATTAATTATTAAAATTGCAAGAGTTATATAAATGCTCACAATCTTTAAATTAAGTTAATATACATCTTTTTAAGCAAGTGCTTGGTATGGAATTCAACATTCCTATTCTATTATCATAATAATACATGAACTTGTACAATGTACTGTTGCGAAGTACATTAATATAATTCATATTATCAAACTCAAATTTACTGGGTCATTCTTTGTAAATGGTTTACACTCAAATGAATAATTGTAGCTCCCTTGTATAAAACATGATTTCACAGGATTTTGATCCTGAATAATTTTCCTGGACTTTGGATTTGTTTTCTCGATACTCTCGTCAGTAGATACTAAGGGAAGCAACTCTGATCAGAATGACATAATTGACATGTTCAAACGGCAAAAAATATCTTGAGAGTTGGCTTAATAAATTCTGGAAAACCTCTTGTAAATATAAAGTGATACTAGATTACACTCAATGCAATGTATCCTAGGACTGGACCAAATCTAGAACGTCACAAACCATTTTAGAGTACGTTGACAGTGATAGACTTGTTTAAGTATTTATATATATATATATATATTGCACAAATTGGTAGAAGTAGAATAACTTATTTGACCTGTGATCTCATCAGTGTGCTTCACTCCACAGCACTGACTGTACATAGATGGTATATTACATAGACTTACTTTTACATGGAGTTTTCTCCCTTGGCAGTCAGAATTACTGTATTGTGGTGTTAGTCTTGTTTTAGTATTATTTACCAGTAGTGTATAAATTATCATTATGTACTCAGTTTTGTTTTTATCCTGGCTCTGGAATCGCGAAACAATCTTGAATATTGGTTTTATGATACAATAGTATATAGTTTTAATTAAATGTTTACTTGCTAGGTAGACTTAAATTTTTTTCTTTAGTAAGGGTAAACCAGATGTGACAAAACAGTTTTGTCACCTTCCATTGGTTGTCAAATCTAAACTTTAAAATTTAAGAGACATAATAACAATTACTGATCTTGGATCCTGGTCCCAAGATCATAAAACAGTCATACGGTAAGTCTTACACAGGCTTAAGTTTAGACTTAGCCAATCAATGTTGCAAAATGTTGTATCAAATTTTATTAGCTAAGCAAAGATTGCGTCATGATCCTGGAGTCTGGTATGTATTTTTGTTTTAGAATACACATGTATGCAAATTTATGAATTATGATTTCTTTGTGGGGTGAGGGGTGGCGTAAGGATGTAGTTCCAAAACCTTCAATTTTGTATTACCTGACAATTTTAAGTGAACACCATCTACAGGTAGCGAATTACTTTCTTGAAAAGCTTAAAATAACTCCATTGTCCTTAAAAGATGCTATATATTTAAATATAAGATGTAATGCATTTAATCATTAATTCTTCACACCGAAGATATTCTGGTACAAGTTCTATTTAAAATGTAAGAAATATCTTATCCATCATCTTAATTCTCTTAAACCCTGTTGAAAAATGGCAAGATGTTTCAAAGTGGATTTTCAGTGCTTCGTCTTAGTACCACCGAGGCATATTGTCATTGTTTTTGTTATGTTTTGACTTATGTAGATCAATGGATGCTTTCATGTTTTAAAGTTTATTTGTGATAGTTAAATTGGGAATGTCGGGCTTTTACAAAAAAATTTTAAGGATAAGTTGAGAGATGTTTACTGAAGTAGTTTTGGAAACCATTATTTGTACAGTTTATGTGAATGGTAAACCTGTTAGTCTGAATCACTGTGGCCAGTGTCCTTGTTTTGTTTATATTACCAAAGTACTGGTCTAGTACCAGTGTGGTGGTTACAGGCTTAATTGTTGATAGATGTTGTCGTGCTTGGTGCTGTGATTTTTGTGATAACATCATTATTGAATAAATCAAGTAAACAATGCTGATGTGTTGTTCATTTTAAATCAATATGTACCAGCAAGCTGAACAAGATGAAACAGGATTCCAAAGTGATATTGAATCTTGCGCTAACAAAATGTAACAATATCAATTGCTTTAATGTGTAATGTCATCAACAAAAGACATGACAACTCAAGTCTCTGTTGTACAAGCTCTAGACGTGACAACTCAAGTCTCTGTTGTACAAGCTCTAGACTTGACAACTCCAGTCTCTGTTGAACAAGCTCTAGACATGACAACTCAAGTCTCTGTTGTACAAGCTCTAGACATGACAACTCCAGTCTCTGTTGTACAAGCTCTAGACATGACAACTCAAGTCTCTGTTGTACAAGCTCTAGACATGACAACTCCAGTCTCTGTTGAACAAGCTCTAGACATGACAACTCAAGTCTCTCTGTTGTACAAGCTCTAGACATGGCAACTCCAGTCAGTCTCTGTTGTACAAGCTCTAGACATGACAACCCAAGTCTCTGTTGTACAAGCTCTAGACATGACAACTCAAGTCTCTGTTGTACAAGCTCTAGACATGACAACTCAAGTCTCTGTTGTACAAGCTCTAGACAAGACAACTCAAGTCTCTGTTGTCTCTACTGTTGTACTGGCTGGAAACATGACAACTCCAGTCTGTGTTGTCTCTTCTGTTGTACTGGCTGTATACTTGACAACTCCAGTCCCTGTTGTACAAGCTGTACATATGACAACTACGATCTCTGTTCTCCCTACTGTTGTTCTGGCTGTAGAACTGACAACTCCAGTCTCTGTTTCACTACTACTGTACTGGCTTTAGACATGAAAACTCCAGTCTCTATTGTCCCTACTGTTGTACAAGCTGTAGACATTACAACTCTAGTCTCTGTTTCCCTACTGTTGTACCGGCTGTAGACATGACTACTCTAGTCTCTGTTGTCCCTACTGTTGTACTGGCTGTAGACATGACAACTCAAGTCTCTGTTGTTCCTACTGTTGTGTTCTAGCTGTAGACATTGCAACTCTAGTCTCTGTTTCCCTACTACTGTACTGCCTTTAGACATGAAAACTCCAGTCTCTGTTGTCCCCACTGTTGTACTGGCTGGAGACATGACTACTCCAGTCTCAGCTGTACTTGCTGTAGACATGACAACTCCAGTCTCAGTTGTACAGGCTGTAGACATGACAACTCCAGTCTCTGTTGTCCCTACTGTTGTACTGGCTGGATACATGACAACTCCAGTCTCTGTTTCCCTACTATTGTACTGGCTTTAGACAAAAAAAAAAACTCCAGTCTCTGTTGTCCCCACTGTTGTACAAGCCGTAGACATGACAACTCTAGTCTCTGTTGTCCCTACTATTGTACTGGTTGTAGACATGACAACTCTAGTCTCTGTTTCCCTACTACTGTACTGCCTTTAGACATGACAACTCCAGTCTCTGTTGTCCCCACTGTTGTACTGGTTGTAGACATGACAACTCTAGTCTCTGTTTCCCTGTACTGCCTTTAGACATGACAACTCCAGTCTCTGTTGTCCCCACTGTTGTACTGGCTAGACATGACTACTCAGTCTCGCTGTACTTGCTTAGACATCACAACTCCAGTCTCTGTTGTACTGGCTGTAGACATGACTACTCAGTCTCGTTGTACTGTGCTGTAGACATACAACTCAGTCTCTGTTGTACAGGCTGTAGACATGACAACACCAGTCTCTGTTGTCCCCACTGTTGTACAAGCTTGTAGACATGACAACTCCAGTCTCTGTTGTCCCTACTGATGTACTGGCTGTAGACATGACAACTCTAGTCTCTGTTTCCCTACTACTGTACTGCCTTTAGACATGACAACTCCAGTCTCTGTTGTCCCCACTGTTGTACTGGCTGGAGACATGACTACTCCAGTCTCAGTTTCCCTACTACTGTACTTGCTGTAGACATGACAACTCCAGTCTCAGTTGTACAGGCTGTAGACATGACAACACCAGTCTCTGTTGTCCCTACTGTTGTTCTCTAGCTGTAGACATGACAACTCCAGTCTCAGTTGTACAGGCTGTAGACATGAAAACTCCAGTCTCTGTTGTCCCTACTGTTGTACTGGTTGTATACATGACAACTCTAGTCGCTGTTTCCCTACTACTGTACTGCCTTTAGACATGACAACTCCAGTCTCTGTTGTCCCCACTGTTGTACTGGTTGTAGACTCCAGTCTCTGTTGTCCCTACTGTTGTACTGGTTGTATACATGACAACTCTAGTCGCTGTTTCCCTACTACTGTACTGCCTTTAGACATGACAACTCCAGTCTCTGTTGTCCCCACTGTTGTACTGGTTGTAGACATGACAACTCCAGTCTCAGTTGTACAGGCTGTAGACATGAAAACTCCAGTCTCTGTTGTCCCTACTGTTGTACTGGCTGTATACTTGACAACTCTAGTCTCTGTTGTCCCCAGTGTTGTACTGGTTGTAGACATGACAACTCTAGTCTCTGTTGTCCCTACTACTGTACTGCCTTTAGACATGAAAACTCTTATCTCTGTTGTCCCCACTGTTGTACTGGCTGGAGACATGACAAATCCAGTCTCAGCTGTACTTGCTGTAGACATCACAACTCCAGTCTCAGTTGTACAGGCTGTAGACATGAAAACTCCAGTCTCTGTTGTCCCCACTGTTGTACTTGCTGTAGACATGACAACTCTAGTCTCTGTTGTCCCCACTGTTGTACTCTAGCTGTAGACATGACAACTCCAGTCTCTGTTGTCCCTACTGTTGTACTGGCTGTAGACATGACAACTCCAGTCTCTGTTGTCCCTACTGATGTACTGGCTGTAGACATGACAACTCTAGTCTCTGTTTCCCCACTGTTGTACAAGCTGTAGACATGACAACTATCTCAGTCTCACTATACTTGCTGTAGACATCACAACTCCAGTCTCTGTTGAACAGCTTTGTACGTGTAGACATGAAAACTCCAGTCTTGCTGTTGTACCCCACTGTTGTACAAGCTGTAGACATGACAACTCCAGTCTCTGTTGTCCCTACTGTTGTACTGGCTGTAGACATGACAACTCCAGTCTCTGTTTCCCTACTACTGTACTGCCTTTAGACATGACAACTCCAGTCTCTGTTGTCCCCACTGTTGTACTGGCTGTAGACATGACAACTCTAGTCTCTGTTTCCCTACTACTGTACTGCCTTTAGACATGACAACTCCAGTCTCTGTTGTCCCCACTGTTGTACTGGCTGGAGACATGACTACTCCAGTCTCAGCTGTACTTGCTGTAGACATCACAACTCCAGTCTCTGTTGTACAGGCTGTAGACATGAAAACTCCAGTCTCTGTTGTCCCCACTGTTGTACAAGCTGTAGACATGACAACTCTAGTCTCTGTTGTCCCTACTGATGTACTGGCTGTAGACATGACAACTCTAGTCTCTGTTTCCCTACTACTGTACTGCCTTTAGACATGACAACTCCAGTCTCTGTTGTCCCCACTGTTGTACTGGCTGGAGACATGACTACTCCAGTCTCAGCTGTACTTGCTGTAGACATCACAACTCCAGTCTGTAGGCCACTGTTGTACAGGCTGTAGACATGACAACTCCAGTCTCTGTTGTCCCCACTGTTGTACTGGCTGTAGACATGACAACTCTAGTCTCTGTTGTCCCTACTGATGTACTGGCTGTAGACATGACAACTCTAGTCTCTGTTTCCCTACTACTGTACTGCCTTTAGACATGACAACTCCAGTCTCTGTTGTCCCCACTGTTGTACTGGCTGGAGACATGACTACTCCAGTCTCAGCTGTACTTGCTGTAGACATGACAACTCCAGTCTCAGTTGTACAGGCTGTAGACATGACAACACCAGTCTCTGTTGTCCCCACTGTTGTACTGGTTGTAGACATGACAACTCTAGTCTCTGTTTCCCTACTACTGTACTGCCTTTAGACATGCCAATTCCAGTCTCTGTTGTCCCCACTGTTGTACTGGCTGGAGACATGACTACTCAAGTCTCAGCTGTACTTGCTGTAGACATCACAACTCCAGTCTCTGTTGTACAGGCTGTAGACATGACAAACTCCAGTCTCTGTTGTCCCCACTGTTGTACAAGCTGTAGACATGACAACTCTAGTCTCTGTTGTCCCTACTGTTGTACTGGCTGTAGACATGACAACTCTAGTCTCTGTGTACGTACTGCTGTAGACATGACAACTCCAGTCTCTGTTGTCCCTACTGTTGTACTGGCTGTAGACATGACAACTCCAGTCTCTGTTGTCCCTACTGTTGTACTGGCTGGAGACATGACTACTCCAGTCTCAGCTGTACTTGCTGTAGACATGACAACTCCAGTCTCAGTTGTACAGGCTGTAGACATGACAACACCAGTCTCTGTTGTCCCTACTGTTGTTCTCTAGCTGTAGACATGACAACTCCAGTCTACTGTTGTACTGGCTGTAGACATGACAACTCCAGTCTCTGTTGTCCCTACTGTTGTACTGGCTGTAGACATGACAACTCCAGTCTCTGTTGTCCCTACTGTTGTACTGGCTGTAGACATAACAACTCCAGTCTCTGTTGTCCCTACTGTTGTACTGGCTGTAGACATGACAACTCCAGTCTCAGTTGTACAGGCTGTAGACATGAAAACTCCAGTCTCTGTTGTCCCTACTGTTGTACTGGCTGTATACTTGACAACTCTAGTCTCTGTTGTCCCCAGTGTTGTACTGGTTGTAGACATGACAACTCTAGTCTCTGTTGTCCCTACTACTGTACTGCCTTTAGACATGAAAACTCTTATCTCTGTTGTCCCCACTGTTGTACTGGCTGGAGACATGACAAATCCAGTCTCAGCTGTACTTGCTGTAGACATCACAACTCCAGTCTCAGTTGTACAGGCTGTAGACATGAAAACTCCAGTCTCTGTTGTCCCCACTGTTGTACTTGCTGTAGACATGACAACTCTAGTCTCTGTTGTCCCCACTGTTGTACTGGCTGTAGACATGACAACTCTAGTCTCTGTTTCCCCACTGTTGTACAAGCTGTAGACATGACAACTCTAGTCTCTGTTGTCCCTACTGATGTACTGGCTGTAGACATGACAACTCTAGTCTCTGTTTCCCCACTGTTGTACAAGCTGTAGACATGACTACTCCAGTCTCAGCTATACTTGCTGTAGACATCACAACTCCAGTCTCTGTTGAACAGGCTGTAGACATGAAAACTCCAGTCTCTGTTGTCCCCACTGTTGTACAAGCTGTAGACATGACAACTCCATTCTCTGTTGTCCCCACTGTTGTACTGGCTGTAGACATGACAACTCTAGTCTCTGTTTCCCTACTACTGTACTGCCTTTAGACATGACAACTCCAGTCTATGTTGTCCCCACTGTTGTACTGGCTGGAGACATGACTACTCCAGTCTCAGCTATACTTGCTGTAGACATCACAACTCCAGTCTCTGTTGAACAGGCCGTAGACATGAAAACTCCAGTCTCTGTTGTCCCTACTGTTGTACTGGCTGTAGACATGACAACTCCAGTCTCTGTTTCCCTACTACTGTACAGGCTTTAGACAAGAAAACTCCGGTCTCTGTTGTCCCCACTGTTGTACAAGCTGTAGACATGACAACTCTAGTCTCTGTTGTTCTAGCTGTAGACATGACAACTCAAGTCTCTGTTGTCCCTACTGTTGTACTGGCTGTAGACATGTCAACTCCTGTCTTTGTTGTACAAGCCGTAGACATGGCAACTCCATTCTCTGTTTTCCTTTCTGTTATACTGGCTGTAGGCATGACAACCCCAGTCTCTGTTGTCCCTACTATTGTATTAGCTGTATACTTGACAACTCTAGTCCCTGTTGTACAAGCTGTACACATGGAAACTCCATTCTCTGTTTTCCTTTCTGTTATACTGGCTTTAGACATGACAACCCTAGTCTCTGTTGTCTCTACTGTTGTACTAGCTGTAAACTTGACAACTCTAGTCCCTGTTGTACAAGATGTACACATGACAACTACGGTCTCTGTTGTCCCTACTATTGTACTGGCTGTAGACATGACAACCCCAGTCTCTGTTGTCCCTACTATTGTATTAGCTGTAAACTTGACAACTCTAGTCCCTGTTGTACAAGATGTACATATGACATCTACGGTCTCTGTTGTCCCTACTATTGTACTAGCTGTATACTTGACAACTCCAGTCCCTGTTGTAAAAGCTGTACACATGACAACTACGGTCTCTGTTGTCCCTACTGTAGATATGACAACTCCAGTCTCTGTTGTTCTGGCTTTAGACATGATTACTCCACTCTCTGTTCTCCCTACTGTTGTACTAGCTTGAGACATGACAACTCCAGTCTCTGTTGTTCTGGCTGTAGACATGATTACTCCAGTCTCTGTTGTCCCTACTGTTGTACTGGCTGTAGACATGACAACTCCAGTCTCTGTTGTCCCTACTGTTGTACTGGCTGTAGACATGACAACTCCAGTCTCTGTTGTCCCTACTGTTGTACTCTAGCTGTAGACACGACAACTCCAGTTTCTGTTGTCCCTACTGTTGTACTCTAGCTGAAGACATGAAAACTCGGGTCTCTGTTGTCCCTACTGTTGTACTGGCTGTAGACATGACAACTCCAGTCTCTGTTGTCCCTACTGTTGTACTGGCTGTAGACATGACAACTCCAGTCTCTGTAGACATGACAACTCCAGTCCCTGTTGTACAAGCTGTACACATGACAACTACGGTCTCTGTTCTCCCTTCTGTTGTACTGGCTTGAGACATGACAACTCCAGTCTCTGATGTCCCTACTATTGTACTGGCTGTAGACATGACAGTCCTAGTCTCTGTTGTCCCTACTATTGTACTAGCTGTAGACTTGACAACTCCACTCCCTGTTGTACAAGCTGTATACATGACAACTCTAGTCCCTGTTGTACAAGATGTACACATGACAACTACGGTCTCTGTTGTCCCTACTATTGTACTGGCTGTAGACATGACAACCCCAGTCTCTGTTGTCCCTACTATTGTATTAGCTGTAAACTTGACAACTCTAGTCCCTGTTGTACAAGATGTACATATGACAACTACGGTCTCTGTTGTCCCTACTATTGTACTAGCTGTATACTTGACAACTCCAGTCCCTGTTGTAAAAGCTGTAAACATGACAACTACGGTCTCTGTTGTCCCTACTGTAGATATGACAACTCCAGTCTCTGTTGTTCTGGCTTTAGACATGATTACTCCACTCTCTGTTCTCCCTACTGTTGTACTAGCTTGAGACATGACAACTCCAGTCTCTGTTGTTCTGGCTGTAGACATGATTACTCCAGTCTCTGTTGTCCCTACTGTTGTACTGGCTGTAGACATGACAACTCCAGTCTCTGTTGTCCCTACTGTTGTACTGGCTGTAGACATAGCAACTCCAGTTTCTGTTGTCCCTACTGTTGTACTCTAGCTGTAGACACGACAACTCCAGTTTCTGTTGTCCCTACTGTTGTACTCTAGCTGAAGACATGAAAACTCGGGTCTCTGTTGTTCCTACTGTTGTACTGGCTGTAGACATGACAACTCCAGTCTCTGTTGTCCCTACTGTTGTACTGGCTGTAGACATGACAACTCCAGTCTCTGTTGTCCCTACTGTTGTACTGGCTGTAGACATAACAACTCCAGTCTCTGTTGTCCCTACTGTTGTACTGGCTGTAGACACTACTGCTCCAGTCTCTGTTGTTCTGGCTGTAGACATGACAACTCCAGTCCCTGTTGTACAAGCTGTACACATGACAACTACGGTCTCTGTTCTCCCTTCTGTTGTACTGGCTTGAGACATGACAACTCCAGTCTCTGATGTCCCTACTGTTGTACTGGCTGTAGACATGACAGTCCTAGTCTCTGTTGTCCCTACTATTGTACTAGCTGTAGACTTGACAACTCCACTCCCTATTGTACAAGCTGTATACATGACAACTACGGTCTCTGTTCTCCCTTCTGTTGTACTGGCTGGAGACATGACAACTCCAGTCTCAGTTGTACATGCTGTAGACATGACAACTCCAGTCTCTGTTGTTCTGGCTGTAGATATGATTACTCCAGTCTCTGTTGTCCCTACTGTTGTACTGACTGTAGACATGACAAATCCAGTCTCTGTTGTTCTTGCTGTAGACATGACAACTCCAGTTCATGTTGTACTTGTTATAGACATGACAACTCCAGTCTCTGTTGTAATTGCTGTAGACATGACATCTAATGCTAGTCTCTCTCTCTCTCTGTAGTCCCTTATTTTTGACTGGTTTCAGACATGTTATGTGTTGTATCATTCTAATCCCAGTCTCTCTCTGTATTCTTTGTTGTTGTACTGATCTGAAGGAATCTGACCTGTACAGTCAGTAAATCTCACATAAACCTTTCCATCCCTGACAGTAACGCCATGTGTCCTTTGCTTCACACCACTTCGTTTCCATACAGCAGGCTTGCTCAGGTTATGTGGATCACAGGACTGAAATGAAGAAAACAAGTATGTTATTAAAAACCAACAATTTTGCATGTGACTAGATTTCCTAATTCATTTTGCAATTTATTAGAAATCATGGAAATGAAACGCTGCTAAATGTTTCTAACACAACCAAAAGACTACAAATTGTGAAATTATAAATCACTGCATAAAGGTTGTTAGGCTCAAAAGATCCCCACACATTATTAAATTAACACAAGGGTTTATTAGTTTAACGTCCTTTAACAGCCAAGGTCATGTAAGGACGTGCCAGGTTTGTTGTTGGAGGAAAGCTGGAGCACCGGGAGAAAACCACTGACCAGCTGTCAGTATCTGGCAACTGACCCACATGGGATTCGAACTCACAACCCAGAGATGGAAGGCTTGTGGTAATATGTCGAGACATCTTAACCACTCTACCACAGGGGCCCCAATATCAACACACACATATCTAGTCTTCATTGTGGAAATTCCTTTCAATCTTAACAGAATACAACAGAAATAGTAAAATGTGCCATTAGCTTCACATACCTGATAAATCATTTCTCCGCGGTCAATAGCTACTTTGTATTTATGCCATGGACAAACGATACAAGTCTTTCCATCAAAATCCTGAAAGAAGATGTGCAAAGTATTCTATACAGTGTCAACAACTGGAACAAAAACTTGTAATGATTCAAAAACCATGACACAAAAAGGTACAGAGTACTAGGGAGTAATATCAGAGTATCTACCCCTGAACTATGTCCTAGTAAAACTGAAAGCAGCTCAGGAGAAAAAAAACCTGACCAATCATAGGCCTACAAAGTCTTCCTTGAAAGCTCATGACTCCCAACTTCAAGGCTATACAGTCAACAAAAGTGTATTGTTATTCAATTTTTTTGGTGGACATCAAAGGAACAAACTACCTATTTCACTGTTGTTGCACACAGAACCATGTTATGAAATTAGCTCAGGGTGGATATTACTACGGTAATAGTAACCCCTTGAATATAGAGGACAGATTTAGTCATACAAACCTCTGATGTCTCCAGCATAAAGAGGTCCTCCGGCATCTAGAAAAAAAGGAAAAAGGAAGTTGAAGCTAAAGAAAGATGGAGTATAATTCAAGTAGAGTGGGGCTGCAATTGTTGAATCAGGTATACAGCCTTGACATTTATATTAGACTATATACACAAAGATGGGTGGAGTTTTGCAAAGTAACATTTACCATTTACCATGATATTTTCAGCAATGTTTCCATGGTAACGGAAAAAGTGCAAAAAATGAAAACCTAAAAATAGCAAAAGGTACTACTAGACCATAAAAAGAATGTGTCTATGAAGTTTCATGGAAATATCTCTGCTGGTTTTAGAGTTATGCTCCGGAAATGAACCTGCTACAAAAATATGATATTTTCAGCAATGTTTCTATGGTTACAGAAAAAAACACAAAAAGTTAAAGTGTACACGGAACGGAAAATAATATTTAGATATGTTATTCTGTTTGATCTCCTGACAAGAATGTTGAAAACCGCATTAAAATCGGCCACTTCAGTACCGAGATACAGCCCTCCGAAGTGCTCGATTTTTACCTGTATATCGACTGCTAATCAGGGAATCGGCCGCTCACGCTGATTTGAGGAGTAACCAGATGTGACGTCACGAGGACAATGGCAGTGAGGTGTTTGGTAGGGGAGTTATAGCAAAAAGGGGGACATATATGTATTCCTGAAATGGGGTTACGAGAATTTTACAAATATATATACAGTATACAGTTATGTTGACGATTTAATTATATATATAATAGGAAATATTACAACTGAAATCAGGCTAAATACAAATGTCGCGGTGTTTGAATTCACTGTGTACATAAAATATATCATATTAGGTCTTAAAACTACATGCGCTGTGTATTGTCTGAATTTACATGTCCCTGTGTCATGTTATGTCCTGTACATGTAAATCTGTGTGTATGTAAGTTGTTATGATGACGTATGAGAGGTGAGTGAATGGATTGGTTGAGTGTGTCACATTGACCCTGCATGACCCTGTCCTTGCACGTGCACGCCCACCCTGGTGGAAGCGTGTCCACACATTACATGGAAAATAGGCACCGGACATGTAACACCTATAGCTGGAAGCCTGTGTGCTTTACGGCCACAGTGCTGAAAGGTATGTTTATTTAATATTTAACTAGAAATAAAGTAATTAACTTATTATTCATTATGCAATATAATTAATATACTTAATAGTTTTCTGTTATAACTTCTTTAAATAAATTGTCCATAAACCTTTATAATTTGTATATGTATAACAAAGGATCGCACGTGGTCCGTTAGGTTCAGGTAATGTATAGGGTAAAGTGATTGTAAACTAAATGTAATAACCATGAAATTAAAATAGAATTTACTATAGATATATAATAAATAAATACCTGTATATTATATTTATTACTTTACAGTATAAATATATCATATTATAGCCGGTACATTTATGTGTCCCTATGTATTGTCAGGTATTGTTCTTTTTATTTCAGGTTATCTGTCTCCGTTTTTGTATAAATAAACTTTCAACTGTTTATAGCTGTTGGATTATATTTATATATTCGTGAACCAACTCACATACTATCACTCTCGTGACATTGGCGCCCAACGATAAGCGGAAACATGTATACGTTATTTATGTTTCTGGTACATTTAACTAGAGATCTTATCTCTGTTTTAACAACTTTCTAAATTATCAAACCTCGGGAATATTCCATTTTCATAATGTGATCTAAAAAGGGACGAATTAGAAAAATGATGGTTATATAATTATTCATTTGAATATGTTTCTGTATAAATAAAAATTCTCTCTAGGCCTATGGATTTCAACAGAAATATATATGTATGTATGTTTCTGATTTCAAGAACCAACATAATGTAAAGAAAATGTTTTAAATGTATTTCATAGTTCAATACACGTAGATATCATAGACATAAATTAGGAGGGGAGTAAAAAATGGATATCCGAAATCTACTATCAGAAGTATCAAAATTCTGACATTGAGCATTATATTTGCATTGTTCTTTCTTGACATGCCATTTGTAGATAATTTTGTAGTTTTTGTTATAAAAATACATTTACATGTAACCAGAACATATAAACAAGACAAATGTATAATGAGTCTTTCTGAAATATATACTGTACATCTAGTAATTGATACACTTGTTATATGTTATGTTAGAACGGTATATTTTACTGTAATCCAGGGATTTTTAAGTGTAAACAAATATTACATTATACAACAATTACATGATGGTCCATCGCTAACTTACCTGTGATCTTACTTTTGCCACCTGACGCGAGCTAATCAACAAAGCGTGACAGGTCACTAAACACCTTTCTTACGTAATCTGGTTAGCCCCCTCATTAGTCTCGGTTGACCACGCGGTTTAGTTACTGCAGTATACAGGTATAGAGATTAACGCAGCACAACATTGGCTATTCGAAATGAAAGTTCTGTTTTTGTTCTGTATTTGATATCTGCTTCTTGGATTAGACTTGTCACATAGACATCTTCGGTCTAATTGTTTTCGTCTGACCCGTGCATGATTTATTTTTCAATTAAAGACACTAATGAATGAACTTGAGCGAAATATCATCAAGTCGTCGAGTGTACTGTATTATATGTAAGCTGAATATATTTCGTCAAAAAACAAATAGATCGATTTTAGATGTAGATGCATTTACATATATGCAAAAAATTCTGTTTGGAATCATAACTTAATCGTATGGGCAGGTTTTATAAAAAAAAAAGTCAGAAATCTGTTAAGCGGGTTTGACCAGTAGACATTCAAAGACCCCAGTCGGGCTTTGGATAACATAATCAAGAATCCTTGATATGATATTCACATATATGTGGTTCCAACCACCGCAGATATACAACGTACGTGGATTATTATGAACATTTTAATGTGTAAAATTATGCAGTAATTGCGTAGAGATGTTCATTTATCTAAGACAGGTACATCAATATACATGTATGCATGGCATAAATCCCTGTTTTCAAACTCATATCTGTGATTAAGGATAATAATAAATAGGTATCGGACATGAACACAGGTATTTGTGTCTTCAAAATTGATATTTACAAACAGATAGTTTATATTATATGGCAGACACCAAAAATCGCCTCTCTATCTTATGCGAGTAGAATAGGTCCCGTTGTCCTCGTGACGTCACAGGTCAGGGGTCCCGAATCGGGGTCAATGGCTTGGGGCTTCAGGTGTGTTTTAGAGAACCGTAATCGCTATGAAACTCGTACTTTCTCAATTCTAAATTTTATCCAAAGACGCATTTATCAAGCCTTATATACCAAACCATTCCGTGTACACTTTAAAACCTAAAAATAGCAAAAGGCACTACTAGACCATAAGAACAATGTGTCTATGAAGTTTCATGGAAATATCTCTGCTGGTTTTAGAGTTGTGCTCCGGAAACGATTCTTACACAAAAATCTGCCATTTTCAGCAATGGTTACAGAAAAAAGTGCAAAAAGTGAAAACCTTGAAATAGCAAAAGGCACTACTAGACCATAAGACCAATTTGTCTATGAACATTCGTGGAAATTATCTCTTCTGGTTTTAGAGTTATGCTCCGGAAACGAACCTGGTACAAAAATATGATATTTTCAGCAATGTTTCCATGGTTACGGAAAAAAATGCAAAAAATGAAAACCTAAAACTAGCAAAAGGCACTACTAGACCATAAGATCAATGTGTGTATGAAGTTTCGTAGAAATATCTCTACTGGTTTTAGAGTTATGCTCCGGAAACCATTCATACGGACGGACGGACGGAACCCATTTGTATATCACCCGCCAATTTCGTTGGGCGGGGGATAATAAACCACCATTAGAAACTGTCATCAGAGTTACTTCCCTTCAGATCAGTCCACCAGTACTTCCATGAAACATTTCATATTTAGAAAATATAGAAGAAATTTATAATTCTATAATAAGTTTTCCTTTGTATTATCCTTACAGTATTTGAAATGAAATTCAACATTTTAAACATTATTGTACAAGCAAGCTATTTTACAAACATGTTCCCCATTCCCCTAGAATGTTTCTGGCCAAATTTGGTTCCATTTCATGCAAAACCCTATGACAAGTAGAAATTTTAAAGGATTTACCTCTTTTCCCCTATTGGGACCCGCCCCTCCAGCCCCTGTGGAGTCAGAGCCAAAATTCATACAAATTTGTTCCCCTTCCCCCAAGGATGTTTCTAGCAAAATTTGGTTACATTCCATGCAGAACTCTATGACTAGAAACGATTTAAAGGATTTACATCTTTCCCCTATTGGGCCCCGCCACTCCTGCCCCCGGGGGGTCAGAGCCATAATTTATACAAACTCTGCTTCCCTTCCCCCATGGATGTTTCTGGCTAAATTTGGTTACATTCCATGCAAAAATCTATGACTAGTAGTGATTTAAATGATTTCCTTCTATTTCCACAATTGGGCCCCTCCCCTCCTGCCCCCGGGAGTGGGGGGGTGTCAGAGCTAAAATTTACACAAACTCTGTTTTCCACCCCAAAGGATGTTTCTGGCAAAGTTTGGTTAATACATACTATGCAGAACTCTATGACTGGTAGTGATTTAAAGGATTTACCTCTTTTCCCTTTTCCCCAATTGAGCCCCCCTCTCCAGCCACGGGTGGGGGTCAGAGCCAAAATTTATACAAACTCTGTTCCCCTTCCCCCAAGGATGTTCCCTGCGGTCCAGTTGAGCTAAAAACCAACTGTAAGCAAGTATTTACGGTAGCAAAAACTGTCCAAGGCATAAAAGTGTCCCTTTGTCTTTATGATAACAACGTCTCGGTTATCTATTTTGATCCTCTTTCTATTTGATCCCTGTAGATCTGACAATGAACACACCAATGTCCAATCTTCCTACAAAATAATAAAAAAAAAAATTGGTTACAGAAAATAAATGAATATATATTAAAAGTGTACCAATTTGGGTAGCACCATGGTAATGCACATTAGTCACATGTAATCCACTATGGCCCTATTCTTGATACTCATTGCATAATACAATCACTGTCATTATATTGACCCTTGGACTATGTCATAACTAAACCGAAGGCTAGATGTGTGTGACAATAGATGAGACAGGTAATTTGGTTATTTGATGTATAGTGTACATCAAAAGAACCGAATAATGGTACACTATGGTTGACAGTATGGTTTTAAAGTTGGGAGTCACTCTCTACATAATTTTCAAAAGAAGGTCTTGAATTGGTCAGTTTCTTTCACCTGAACTAGCTTCAGTTTCACAATGACACGGGTAAGTCCTGCAGGTGTGAATATAAGGATGGTGATAGTAACTCCTGGAGTATCGAGGATATGTAAGGCCGTAATTCTAGATCTGTTTCTAGATACTCTCTCAACTTGATATTTTCATTACTTTATTTGAGACATATTATGTAGTGGTTTTTGCCATTAATTATTATTCATACAGTATGTCATGTTAAGGAAATTTGTTTACCATTGAACAAAATGTGTATAAAACATGTAGTTCTAATTTAGATATTTTTTGAATGCTTTGTTGAACCATTGAGACCATAATAAAATGAGTAGTAAGGCAAGATACCAAGTCCGTGAAATTGTCTCTATCCAGTTGTAGGCCTACCTCTAACTGTTACTGACCTACTGTCTGACTGTAGTAGACGTCATGCATACGGTACTTTGTACAGGTAGTATAATAATTTTGGTGGCGATTATTGCGCTGTTGTAAATAAAGAAGGATGTCATCGTTATCCAAGGTACTTACTAAAACCTCTGCCATCACATTGGAGTTATAAAGCCGTCATCAACCTGTCAAACCCTTCAAATAAGACAAAATAACTGTGACAATAACGTCAGCACTTTTTTTCGACCTGGACGGGTTGTCAATAGTTTTCCTACCTCCACAATAAAGAGTTCCAATCCCGAATCCCAGCCAGCAAGTAAATCTATATAACTTTACAAGCTAGATTTAAAGACATTTTATGCTTTCTACATTAAGAGTGTGTCGACAGTATATTGGAAAGAAATCAATTTATGTTTTTCTCCTTCATTCATGACACCTAATGACAACTATTTCACAGAAGATGGATTCAAAAGGGTCAAAAGGGTAGCCCTGACGACCGCCTCTTTAATACCAAAAGAAGTTTCAAAGCAATTTCCTCACTGGTTGCATTAGCAAGATTTTATCCACATCTATTCTGCCAAACAAATCAAATAACAGACCTTGTTTATACTTCTCTACATAATGCAGTAAAATCCCAGAGACTTTTATCTTTTCTATATCAGATATATTTGACTCATGAAAACGCAAAATCAATTTAAAAAAAATATATAGGCCTACATGTAGTTCATCAATGCCTCGTCATAATCACTGTTCACATTTAAAGTATATGGAAGATAAATATCTTGGTCATGAAAGATTCTACTTTTATCAAAATGAAACAAAGTACAAAGAAAATATTACATTGACACATAAGTATCGGAGAACCTGGCGCTCCTTAAGAGGAAGCGTAGTGCAAAATGTACTTATGACTTCATCGACGTCTGCCATGCAGAAGAAATGGTAGTAACAACATAATGTATGAATATACCTTGTTGCCACTATTATGGATATGACGAAACAGCTATTTTCGTAATCGTTCATATACATGTACATGTATACAATGAAGTTAAAGTCAAATGTCAAAATATCAGCACAAAGAAAGAAAGTTTCTAACATTTTTAACACTATGGAACCCACCCCACCAACCCCACAAAAAACATAATAGATCAAATAAAAAAATCAAACAAAAATGATAATGAAATAAAGTAATACGCAGATGTTAATATATGCAATTAATTTTCGACTTAAATTTAGTTTTCTGAGAACGTAATTTTCGTGTTAAAATGTCACCACGACACAATCAAAGACATAAGCCATATTGATTAAGATTAGAGTCACCACTGTGTCCAGTGATATTCACAGTTTATTGCTTAAATGTTAAAACAGATGTTTCATCTGAAATAAACTTAAAGTTTATCTTCAACCACAGCAACAGCTGCAGTGTGAACTTACACTAAAGGACATGTAATATCCAGCATCACTCTGTGTTGTCCAGGTGGGAGGTTAGGTAAATACACTGTACATTATGAGAAAAACATTCAGGAAACTGGAAAAATCAGGTAATATGATATATATATGTGCATGTTCATTTTTTATGAATTAGGACTTAGAAAAGTAGTGTTATCGAATTCTATTTTGTGTATTTCTGAAAACATTAACTGTCCTTTCTTAATGTTCTGTAAATACCGAGTTTCATGTGAAGTTGAAAAAAAATATATGCTAGATAATAGCAAGGCACGATCACATGTTTTGTTTGTTATAAACACACAGACACCTCCATATATGTGTAATACTGTATAAGTTAAGGTCTATAACTCTCCTCGCATTATGGCATGGCCCAATTTCAGAGAGAGTGCATTGTAGATATTGGGTGTCTGTATATTATGGTGGCATATTTCTGCCATCGAATTGCCGACTTACGACTTAATGATGTCGACATAATTAAGGCATTATGTCGACATCATATAGGAAGATGTCGACATAAACAGAAGAATATGTCGACTTACCACATGTACCTGCCCACGTAATGATTCCAAGATAATTATGTAGAAAGTCGGTAACTCGGCGATTAATCGTGTTTATGCTCGGGTGTGACACCGACTTGTCAGTTATTGATGTCGACATCTAAACTAAAAGATGTCGACGTCTGGTCTTGAAAGTGGAAATCAAAGGCCACTCTTTCATGACGCACTGTGTATATGTAGTCCGCTAAACCTGCCTATATTATTAGGCTTTTTTATTTTTATTTTTTTATATTAGGCAAAAAAAAATAAAAAAAAGCCTAATAATATAGGCAGGTTTAGCGGACTATGTGTATATGCAGCAAGGTACCATACAGCAGAGATCGACGTTGATTTTGTTAATTCAGGTTTTTATTTATTTGATTTCAAAATTAAAAATTGTGATCCTGCACATCCCGGCCATGCAGCTGTAATTAACCTACGTGTACGTAGCTGTTAGTCCGAGCTGAGGAAGTTAGAGTGCAAGAGGACTCTGCTTTGTACAACGAATTTCCATCCTCTTGGCCATAATTATTTATTAATATAGGGGTACATTGTATAACCGTGGGTTGGAAATTCGTTTAAAAGCTGTGTGTGTGTTTTGTGGATTGGCATTCGTACCAAGTCTATGTACTACATACCATACTATACTATATTAAAAAATGAATGAAAAATTAAAAAAATGCAAAACAATGATTTTTTTCATGTTTTATTTTCTTGCGAATCACGAAAAATACCAGTTACGTAATTTAAAAGCCATAAAGGTCACAGTACAGGTACACAATACACATTGGGAAATCAGCTTCTTTTGTTAGCTTGCCCTGTCAATACATATATATATATATATAGGTAAATATTTACATCCCTCGATACACTTATATAAAGGCACAATGAATTTTTGTTACGGTCTTAATAGCCAGATTCAACCTTTGGTCCTGCCGGGACTATTTTTTTGTAGTAAAAACACGCGTTCTTTGTATAGTCAAACGTGGTAAAAAAAAGTCACGTGCTTATACTTCATTCAGGCCATTGGCCGGAGTATACAATTGTATTATGGGTAACTAGTGATCACGTGATTGTGTGTTTACTTCCAAATATGGTGATAGTTTGCTTGCCATTTCTTCGGAAAAAGTGATCTATTTGAAAATATTTGAACTCCAAAATGTTATTAATATTGCATGCATATGATTCTGACTTGCACATATGTACTGTTTTACTATAAATAATGAACTGAAATGAGTTATAAAATTGTCATTTCCTCGTTTTGTAAATACATGATATAATGCGAATTGACCAATTCAATAGGTCTAACCGTCTAATCTAGGATCAGCGAAGATCGGCTACTCCCGGCTAAATTCGTAGAATTATAAATTTATCTTGATATATATATAATTACCCGCTTTAGGTTTCAGAACAGATACATACATTTTTTATAACACAGAGAAAATAAGATCTTCGTCAAAAGGCCAAATTATATATACTAAATACCAGGTCAGAGAAATTACTCTATTTGGAAGTAAACACACACTCATGTGATCACTAGTTACCCATAATACAATTCCATATTTATTTCGGCCAATGACATGAATGAGGTATAAGCACGTGACTTGTTTTACTACGTTTGACTACAAAGAACACGTGTTTTGTGCCATTATTGGGCAAATCCCCCGCGGATCGTGGTTTCATTTCCACCATTTGAAATTGCTAAGCAATACTATCATATAATTGTTTATTTTCTTTACAAACAAATAGGTATAAGCTTCCGTGTAGCGCACTTAGCTTTTTGGGAATCTAATACATGTGTACACATACTAAGGACACTGATGTGCATGCACGGGCTTATGTGCTTACATGGCAGCTTCACGCCTGGTAATTTGGGACCTAGGACCTAACTCATTGTGCTTCGGTAGGTTCCGAACAAAAATGTATCATTTTGTTTGTCAGAAATACTCTTCATATACTGAAAGGTCTCAAGGCCCTCTACCAATATTGTGAATTTTATGGCCCTGGGGTCTCAGAATTGTCCCCAGGGGATAGGGTCTTTACCATAGTTTATATAGGGAAACACATTTATGAGCATTATTTGCTCAATTTTCATATGAAATGTAACAGATATAATGGAATCAAATACTCTTCATAGATTAAAAGGTTAAATTGATATCATCACTGACTGATTTCATGGGCCTGATAGGCCAATATATGGTGCTTATATACGGTGTATGTCTTTGTTTCACTCTGTATCCGAACTCAGGTGACCAATCAGAAAACAAAAAAAAACATGGCTGACAGGTGGCTATTACTGCTATTTAAATAAATAGACTTCATTTTTTAGTTTTCCCATGTTATAAAACATTTCCAAGAGGAAAGAAAAAGGTAAAGAATTACAGAAATAGAGAAAAGATCCACCTTTTATTGGCATGATTTACATCAGTCAGTAGTGGGTACCAAGTTAATTAAACTTTAATGTGCAGCTGCAGGGGCGTAGGAAGAAAAGGGTTCTCCTGCACATTTTTCGTACTTCATTTTAGAAATTTTTGCAGCTTTGCGGCACATTTCCTAAAACGTTCAATCACGTTTACGTTCAAACCTTTAACAATAAAAATTCAATATACATGAAGAAGACTAAAACTGTCCATCAAGGGATTCTACTATTTCAAAAATGTTTCTTAAAATTTTAATTTGTTTATATGTCTTAGCAAGACAATTAAATCAATTCATTATTTTTTGAGTTAATCAACAATGTGCTGAAGGTGTGAAGCCGGTAATGATATGACGGCATTCACAATTACAATTTCTAACAGCAGGTAACTTTAAGTCGCTTTAAAATCCTCAAAATACATCGTAAAACTCATCTTGGCCATTCTAAATCGTAATATTTTTTTTTCCCGGGGGAGACCTCCGGACCCCCAAATCACCAAAATCTCGCGCACTCGGCGCTCGCAAAATCATCTAGATAGTTTTTTTTTTGTTTCCGGGTGAGACCCCCGGACCCCCCCCCCCCCCCCCCCCCCCCCCCCCCCCCCCCCCCCCCCCCAACACCAAAATCTCGCGCATTCGGCGCTCGCAATAAAATCATTACAATACATCGTAAAAATTACCTCAGCAATTCAAAATCGTAATATTTTTCTGGGGGAGACTCCCGGACCCCAAACACCAAAATCTCGACCCTTCGTCGCTCGCACGCCATTTTGCCTATTCATTAATTTCCTGTTAGCGTCGCCACTGTCTAAAGATGTGGATGTGTACAAGGATTATATGTAATGATTTATGAGAAAAACATGAAAGTATATATGGTTGCGTGTTGAATTAATCTCCTCGTGTGGGAGTGAAGTCTCAAGTGTCTTTTGACCGGTGTAACGTTGAAAATGGACCCCCGTTGAAAACTGACCTCGGGTCATTTTTCAACGTTGAAAAATGACCCCGAAAACCGTTGAAAACTGAACTTCAGCGCACTTTTCACACCGACCCGTTGAAAATGGACCCCGTTGAAAAGTGACACTTCTCAGGAAAAGACAAAGATAGGCTATGCCTGTTGTCTGATCCCATTGACACATAACATCTTTTGTACAACAACACCACACAACACAACCACACCACAACACACAACACAACAACACCACAACACACAACCACGCAACAACAATACAACACCACACACCAACAACAAAACACAACAACAACACAACACGACACACAACATCACACAACACAACATATCACACAACAACACGACACACAACAACACAACACACATCACAACCACACGACAACAACACACAACACAACACCACACAAAATACAGCCACATAGCATCCAACAGCACACAACACAACACACCAATAACACACAACATAACAACAACACAAAACACAAAACACAACGATGATAACAATACAAAATTTCATTTCAAATCGCGGTGATTACGTAATTTAGATATCAGCCTATAAGGGGGGGGGGGGGGCTTATATTAAGAATGGCGATAACAGAATTCGAGAATTATGTTTGTGCAACAGCTACATATGTGAATGCACTAAGGTCATTTTCAAGAGACCGTCCGTTGAGAGTTTGCCAAGGTCATTTTTCAACGGTCATTTTTCAACAGACCTGCCGTTGAGAATTGACCTTAGACGCTGTCAATTTTCAACGGCATGTTAAATTTTCAGCGGCATTCGGGGTCCGTTTTCAACGTTGAAAACTGACCCGAGGTCAATTTTCAACGAAGGTCCATTTTCAACGTTACACCGGCATCTTCCAGTGTCTGTTGTAAGCAATTTACAATCTTCTTAATAACCAAGAACCTCATACATGGACATGATATTGGGCCATAGCATGCTGGGATTAAGGGATACAAAGTTTGTTCAAATCAATGATCTTGACCTATGTGCCAAGTCACAGGGCTGAGACATATCTATTATTTGTTTAAAAGTAAAACATTATTTATAACTGTGCATATCGAAATTCAGGTGACTGTTAGATATATATATCCTTATTGCCTTCTGCTCATTCTCAACTCTCATCCATTTGTAAGCAATTCTAACAAACTCCTTCTCCACAACATGGTTTTTCTCACTTTACAGCAAGTTCAAAAACAACAACAATAAAATTACGATCATGAATATTTTGTATTGTTATTTTTTTTTTTTTTTGCAAATTTTCAGCAAAACAAACATGTTTCAAATTATATTAATACACATATTTGATTAATATATTTAATCTGCATTTATTTTTTTAATTAAAAAAAAATGAAAAAAAAACTATCCTAGCAAATGTACATGGTTTGTCATTTCAATCAAGGGAGATAATCCGTTTTGAGGGATTTTCCACAAAGTGGAAAAGTTAAGATTATAATTCACTTTCCATGCATTATTCAACCAAAAAAATAGCCTGGGACATTTCCTGGTCAACGTCAATTATAATTTCAACACAAATTTATTAGATGATGTTTCAAGTAATTTTCAAGTATATACATGAACTTTGACATCTGGCACAATATGTAATCTTCAATTTATCAATGTTTCACAATCAAAGTCTACTCTAAGCCTTTTGTAAGCTAACACAAACTCTGCCTTTGTGTGATATAATTCAAACAGGGTTCAAAACACAATGGAACACAGCTCTATACAGCTCTATCTCACCTGGCCCACAGATTTTGGTTCCCGTTGGATGGAAGGTGTCCTAAGAAATGTCTCGTTGACAGGCGCTGAAGGTTGTCTCCCTTCTTCCTACCTTTAGATTCTGGTCCTGTAACATCAGCCTCCATGAAAAGATCGCAGATAATTTCTATTCTGAAATTGTGAAATTAATAGATTATGAGAATGTTAACTTTCATGACTTCACACAAAAAGCTTTTGATGTAAATATTTTATGCTCCCATTTAAAGATGATCCACCGCTGACAAATGGTATTTTTTTTATCTATCAAAAACAAAAGCAGACGATTTAGAATTTTTCTTCAGTTACAAAAGTTACTGACTTTACATCATTACCACCATTGAAAAGTTTCAGCTTTTCATTTTACTTGAAGATAAAAATATTAAAAATAATTAATTGCATCCCGAAAAAATTCCGTCGCACTATGTCCTATATGAAATGAAGTACTGGTTGCAGAGTAATTAATTATTTTATTTTTTGTGTGTTAATTAGACATATATACACACGATTAAACACCAATTATTGTTCAAATGATGTGTATCATTTATGTTCTATCGGCGATGGAGCATCTTTAAAACATTCATATGTACTTGATCAAAGTTCCGGATTCTTTATTGTTTTTTTTTAGCATTAAAATGCAACTTCAAAGCCCAAATTATTGAATCCTTAAGAATTAAGACAGATATATTTTCTTTTCCATAGTACATATGCTTCATCAGCTGACGTTATGTGTTTGTACTTGTATTTCATCACCTTGATACCCTTTGAACAGAAACACATATACATAATATTATATATATTTCTGCTTTGAAGCACTGGGTGTTGTTGACTCATTTTTTTGTAAAGACTGCAATGTCAAGGACATGAAAAAAACTTCTTCCACCATTTCAATGTCCAACTTAGGAAAAACCAACAATGCTTTAAAGAATTTGAAATAAAAATAAACTCATTTACTGACTTGCGCATCTCCTAGCATTGGTGATATAGTATTTACAATGTAACCAAATCTTTTTCAACAGATTAAATTTTAATGGCTCTCATATTATTGATCTATCAACAAAGTGTTTAGCTGTAAAAATTCAATTTAGTCTGACTATTTGACTTACCTGTCTACTGCTCCCACGCGCTTGTGTAGCTCAAAACACAGTCAGACGGACAATTCTGTTGCCATTATGTTGATTCCATTACATCTGCTACATTTCCTATGAAAATCGAGCAAATAATGCTCGTAAATGTGTTTCCCTATATAAACTATGGTAAATTTGACCCTCTCCCCTGGGGAAAATTCCGAGACCCCATGCAGGGCCATGAAATTCATAAAATTGGTAGAGGGCCTTGAGACCTTTCAATCTATGAAGAGTAATTCTGACAAACAAAATGATATACTAATATAACCAGTAGTATCTAGGCATTTTCGTGCGGAACCTACCGAAGCATAATGTAGGTCCCAATTTAGCACATTAGCCCGTGCATGCACATCATTTTCCTTAGCATGTGTACAAGTACATGTATTAGATTCCCAAAAAGCTAAGTGGGCTACGCGGAAGCTAACCATTTGTTTGGAAAGAATTTGGAAATTAAACTATGAAATGATAGTATTGCTTAGCAATTTCTAATGGTGTAAATGAAACCACGATCCGCGGGGGATTTGCCCAATAATGGCACAAAACACGTGTTCTTTGTAGTCAAACGTAGTAAAACAAGTCACGTGCTTATACCTCATTCATGCCATTGGCCGAAATAAATATAGAATTGTAATATGGGTAACTAGTGATCACATGATTGTGTTTACTTCCAAATATAGTGATTTCTCTGACCTGGTATTTAGTAATCTTATTTTCTCTGTGTTATATGTATCTGTTCTGAAACCTAAAGCAGGTAATTATATATCAATATAAATTTATAATTCTACGAATTTAGCCGGGAGTGGCCGATCTTCGCTGATCCTAGATTAGACGGTTAGACCTATTGAATTGGTAAATTCGCATTATATCATTTATTTACAAAACGAGGAAATATCAGTTTTATAACTCATTTCAGTTCATTATTTATAGTAAACAGTGCATATGTGCAAGTCAAAATGATATGCATGCAATATTAATAACATTTTGGAGTTCAAATGTTTTCAAATAGATCACTTTTTCCGAAGAAATGGCAAGCAAACTATCACCATATTTGGAAGTAAACACACAATCACGTGATCACTAGTTACCCATAATACAATTGTATATTCCGACCAATGGCATGAATGAAGTATAAGCACGTGACTTTTTTTTACTACGTTTGACTACAATGAACGCGTGTTTTTACTACGAAAAATAGATGCAGATCTATGTATCCCGAGTTTGGAGCTTAAAACCTCAAAAACCTAACATACGAGGAACGCTTAGAAAGACTAAATCTTCCAACTTTACAACATCGGAGAACTAGAGGGGACATTATAAATGTTTTTTAAAATAAAAAAAAACATAATATGATCGTAGAGTAACTGAGAACTTTTTGCAAATGGACAGTACAGGCAGAACGACAGGTCACTCTGAGAAAATTTTTAAGAAACGTTGCGATTTAGAATTAAGATAGAAATATCTTCAGTAACAGAATAGTAGACATATGGAATAAATTGCCGCAACATATTATAGATGCAGATACTGTATACAACTTTGAAGTAATGTTAGATGAACACTAGAAAAACATTTGTTTTAAAATCTAATAGTCTATATTGTAGGATCATAGCCATTGATATACTGGAATTTATTTACTTATTTTATGAATGTATATATTGTTGATATGGATATAGAGGCTTCCAGCCTGCATCCATCAATTGTCCTAATAAATCCTAATAAAACTGCGTTCCGGGAGGATTTTTAGTCGAAAGGTTGACCGTAAGGAAAATTCGTTGTGCCTTTATATAAGTGTATCGAGGGATGTAAATATTTATGTATTTATATATGGACAGGGCAAGTTAACAAGTAAAGCTGGTTTCCCAATGTGTATTGTGTACCTGTTCTGTGACCGTTATGGCTTTTAAATTACGTAACTGGTATTTTTCGTGATTCGCAAGAAAACAAAACATGAAAAAATCATTGTTTTGCATTTTTTTTTAATTTTTCATTCATTCTTTTAATATAGTATAGTACGGTATGTACTACATGGACTTGGTACGAATGCCAATCAACTGTTATGTATGACACTAAATACGTGTAGTTATGAGATAAGGGAGATAACTCCTATAGCTTTATTATCAATACATCATATAAAGTTCATATCATTGATTTAGGTTATAGAACTTTCTAGAATATTATCATGTATAAACAAATATGTTTGTAAACATGTTGATTATAAGTAGAGATCTAGAATGATCTATTTCCAGAAAGTTCTGTGTGTTTATTTGTTTACTGTTTTTAGTTAGAAGGTTAGAAGTAGAAGGTTCTCCAATATTCTTGAATTAGGGTTTAGCTATATATACTCCAACTGTCCAAAGCTAATCAGAACTGTAATGAGACCTGTAATAAGACATATCAAGAATTGTACAGCGCCATATAAGATTCTATTGGGAGAGCTATTGTGACTTTATCTGTGGATTATTACAACACTTTGTGTGGATTTATTCATATTGCCTGGAACTTTACAAATCATCGGTGGACATTCATTTTCCTTGTGGATTTGTGATTATTGTTAATTTGAAACCTGGAAGGATCAAGGATTATACCAGGACATTCGCATACAGATAAGTAACACTTTAAATCATCGTACTAGTCTTGTACCACCACCAATTACTTTAGATATTGTAAACCATCTCTGTATAATATTGTATATATAATTAAATTGTGTTTTGAATTTAGCTGCTGGTTTCTCATTTCTGTTATTCGTTCATGTAACAGGAATTGGGGGCTCGTCCGGGATATCGATATTTTAATTTGTGAAATCTAACTTTGAAAAATTAATTAAGAAATTTTCAAAATTTGTGTTTAAACTTGGAGTTTAAATTTGAAACCAACAGCTAGATAAACATGACTACTATGCAGGTAGAACAGTTTGTTAAAGCGCCATCCCTGGATGTTCTTTTGCAAGTTAGTAAGAAGGATTTACTGTTATTGGGTAAACATTTAGGCCTTACTATCAAAACTAATTTGAGGAAAGCTGAAATTAGGAATGTAATTATAAGATATTTTGTTGACAATGGCAAACTTGACTCTAGTACATTAGATAGTATAGAGGAAACAGTCAGCTCAGAAATTCAAATTAGACAAATGGAACTTGAACATGAAATGAAACTAAGACAAATGGAAATAGAAAAACAGTTAAGAGAAAAAGAAATAGACAAAGAAAGAGAGTTAAGAGAAAAAGAAATTGAAAGAGAATTAAAAGAAAAAGAGATTGAGAGAGATCAGATGTTAGAACTAGAGAAGCAGAAAATTCAAGCTGAAACAGAGCTTAGAATTAAAGAATTAGAACTAGCTTCTCAGGACAGTTCAAGTAATCCAACTTTTAGGGGTTTACAAGGAAACAGAGGTTTTGATGTCAGTAGAAACATTAGGTTAGTTCCTCCTTTTCAAGAGAAAGAAGTTGACAAGTATTTTCTGCATTTTGAGAAAATAGCTGACAGTATGAAAGGCCTGAAGATAAGCTTACAATGCTTCTTCAAAGTGTCTTGATTGGTAAAGCTAGATATATTTATTCTTCTTTATCTGTAGATGAGATTTCAAATTACCAAGTAGTCAAGAAAGCTATTTTGAAAGCTTATGAGTTAGTTCCTGAGGCTTACCGCCAGAAATTTCGAAACTCGAGAAAGAGAGATGAACAAACTCATGTAGAATTTGCCAGAGAAAAGGAACAATTATTTAATAGGTGGTGTGATTCTAAAGAAATTGATGAGGATTTCGGTAAATTGAGGCAATTATTGTTGATAGAGGAGTTTAAACGTTGTGTCCACATAAACATAAAAACTCACTTAGATGAGAGAAAAGTTGAAACACTTAGTGAAGCAGCTACAATGGCTGATGATTATGCTCTCACCCACAAAGGCTCATTTGTTAAAAACAGTTCTCAAGACAAAAACAGTACCACAGGTACAAGTAAATTTGGTCAGCCTAGGAACCCAACCTTTAGTGGCCCTTCTAACGACAAACCTAAATTAGGTGATAAGACTAAGTCTGATTCTAAAACAGATCATAGGGCAGGTGTGGGGTCTCCTTCTGGTCCTGTTTGTAATTACTGCAAGAAAGTAGGACATATTATGTCTGAATGTTATTCTCTCCAGCGTAAGGAGCAAAGGCGTAAACAGTCAGTTCCTTCTGTGTTAGCTATGTCAAAGCCTAGTCAGAAACTTAGTGATATTGTGGAAGATTCTAAAGTGTCTGTTGAGATTAAGAGCTCAGAGTCTGATAGTGTCTTGGAGAAGTACTCTCCCTTCATTTCTGAAGGTTTTGTTTCACTTACTAGTGATATCACCAACTTGAAACCTGTGAAGATTTTGAGAGATACTGGGGCTTCTCATTCTTTGATATTAGATGGCGTAGTGCCTTTGTCTGAGGAGACCTCATGTGGTAGTAGTGGTTTGCTTCAAGGTGTAGAGTTAGGTTTTGTTAATGTGCCTCTCCATTCTGTTTATTTAAAGTCAGACTTGGTTACTGGGCCTGTCACCATTGGTGTTAGACCGGAACTTCCCATAGAGGGCGTGTCGCTCATTTTAGGCAATGACTTGGCTGGAGAGAAAGTTAGGGTAGATCCCTTAGTGTCCAGTATTCCAGATAAAACAGATGATGCTGAGACTATTCAACAGGAATTTCCTGGTATTTTCCCTTCTTGTGCTGTAACTCGTTCAATGAGTAAGAAGGTTTCTGATGTTGCAGTAGTTGAGGATCATTATAGTCCAGGGTTAGGTGACACTTTCTTGGCTCATGATATAGAGGATGTCGGGAGCAAGTGTGATCTTTTGAGCAATCCTGTAGACTTTGATAGTGATAGAGTTGTTCCTAACAAGGGTACTTCTTTGTCTGACATGATGAGTAAATCATCTTTGTCTAGAGAGGAGCTTATAGTAGAACAGGAGAAAGATCCTGAAATCTCCTTATTGTGTAATCGGGCTTTGAGTGAGGAAGAGGCTGAGAAAGTCCCGGTTTGTTACTTCCGTCAGTCAGGTGTGTTGATGCGCAAGTGGCGCCCCCCTGATGTGTCTCCCGAGGAAGACTGGAAGGTTGTCAATCAAATAGTTGTCCCACCGAGGTATAGGCAAGATGTTCTAAGTATGTCTCATGATGTACCTATGGCAGGGCATTTAGGTGTGACCAAGACTTATAACAGGATCTTAGATCACTTATTTTGGCCCAAGTTGAAACGGGATGTGGCTGATTTTTGTAGGTCTTGTCGTACTTGTCAGGTGGTAGGGAAACCTAATCAGAAAATCCCTGTTGCACCTTTGCACCCCATTCCAGCATTTGAGGAACCATTTAGTAGAGTCATTATAGACTGTGTAGGTCCTCTACCCAAAACTAAGTCTGGGAATGAGTATCTTTTAACTATTATGTGTGCTTCCACACGCTTTCCTGAAGCCATTCCACTCAGGAATATTAAAGCCCCTAACATAGTCAAGGCTTTGGTTAAATTCTTTACATTGGTTGGTCTTCCAAAAGCTGTCCAATCGGACCAAGGTTCGAATTTCATTTCTGGTATTTTTCAACAAGTCATCTACCAGCTCCAGATCAAGCAATATAAGTCTAGTGCTTATCATCCAGAGTCTCAGGGTGCTTTAGAACGTTTTCATCAGACATTGAAGAATACGATGAGATCTTATTGTTTTGAAAACAAAAGAGATTGGGACGAAGGTATACACATGTTGTTGTTTGGCGTTAGAGAATCTGTACAAGAATCTCTTGGCTTTAGTCCCTTTGAACTTGTGTTTGGACATACATACTGTACGTGGTCCTTTGAAAATTTTGAAAGACAAAATTTTGGACGAAGATTCTAAAGTGAATCTCTTAGATTATGTGTGTAACTTTAAGCAAAGGTTGACAAGGGCATGTGAATTGGCAAAAGAAAATTTGGCCCTTACTCAAACCAAAATGAAAACATGGTATGATAAAGATGCCCGTGCAAGAAGTTTTGATCCAGGTGACAAAATTTTGGCTCTATTACCAATACCGGGTCAGCCTTTGCAAGCTAGATATTTTGGACCCTATGTTGTTGAGAAAAAGGTCGATGATGTTAACTACATTGTACAAACTCCAGGGAGGCGCAAGAAAACTCAATTATGTCATGTTAATATGCTTAAGAAATATGTAGATAGAGAAGAGAGCAAGACCTCTCAACCTATTGCTACTTTGGCCTCTGTACCATCACAAAGTGAAAGTACAGCTGATATTTGTAAATTAGACTTAGATGGTGGTGTACAAGATGTAGGTTTAGACTGTGGTGTTAAGTTACGGAATTCAGATGTGCTCGCGAACTTGGACAAGAAACTGTGTCATCTATCAGAAAAGGAACGCAATGAACTTAAAGATTTGATACTTGAGTATAAACATTTGTTTCCGGATACACCAGGCAAAACAGATGCTATCTATCACGACGTGGATGTAGGCGATGCGCCACCTGTCAAGCAACATCCTTACCGTGTCAATCCTTTGAAAGAAGAACACTTAAAGAAAGAAATTCAATACATGTTGGACAATGATATTATTGAACCAAGCAAAAGTGAATGGAGCTCTCCATGTGTTCTGGTACCAAAGCCAGACAAGACATACCGGTTCTGTACTGACTTCAGAAAAGTAAACTCTGTCAGTAAAACAGACTCTTATCCAATTCCAAGGATTGACTCGTGTATTGACAAAGTTGGCAAAGCCAAGTATGTTAGCAAGTTTGACCTGTTGAAAGGATATTGGCAGGTGCCATTAACAGAAAGAGCTAAAGAAGTGTCGGCATTTGTAACCTCACAAGGTTTGTACCAGTACAAAGTTATGCCGTTTGGTATGAAGAATGCCCCGGCAACATTTCAACGTCTTCTTAACAGCGTGATATCAGACCTGGAAGGCTGTGATGGATACATCGATGACGTCATCAACTACCACGACACGTGGGAAGACCATCTACGCGGGATTCGTGAATTCTTCGAAAGACTCACTACCGTGAAATTGACTGTAAACTTATTGAAATGTGAATTTTGTCATGCAACTGTTGAATTTTTAGGCCATGTTGTAGGACAGGGGCAGGTTAAACCTGTTCAGGCCAAAGTAGAATCAATTATAGATTTTCCAACTCCTGGAAGCAAGAGAGAGCTGATGAGATTTCTTGGTATGGCTGGATATTACAGAAAATTTTGTCAAAATTTCTCTGTTATAGCAGCTCCACTTATTGCTTTGTTAAAGAAAAATGTCAAATTTGTCTGGTCAGACGAATGTAAGTCTGCCTTTGAGAAATTGAAAGCCATATTATCAAACTCACCAGTTCTGACTGCTCCAGATTTTAATAAATAGTTTAAACTGTTTGTTGACGCCAGCAACGTAGGTGTTGGTGCTGTTTTGATGCAAGAAGGTTCTGAACAAATTGACCATCCAATTTGTTATTTCTCGAAAAAGTTTGACAAACACCAGAGAAATTATTCCACCATTGAGAAAGAATGTTTAGCGTTGATTTTGGCCTTGAACCAATTTGATGTATATCTCTGCTCTACAGTTGTGCATGTGTTGGTCTTCACCGACCACAACCCTTTGACATTCATTGGGAAAATGAAAAACAAAAACCAAAGAATTCTCAGGTGGAGTTTGACTTTGCAAGAGTACAATCTTGACATCAAACATATCAAAGGGAAAGACAATATTCTGGCTGATGCTTTATCAAGGATTTAAATATGACTTGATATGTCAAGAAAGTTTCCTTTTCAAGAAAACTTTCTTTTCTTTAAGGAGGGGTGTGTTATGTATGACACTAAATACGTGTAGTTATGAGATAAGGGAGATAACTCCTATAGCTTTATTATCAATACATCATATAAAGTTCATATCATTGATTTAGGTTATAGAACTTTCTAGAATATTATCATGTATAAACAAATATGTTTGTAAACATGTTGATTATAAGTAGAGATCTAGAATGATCTATTTCCAGAAAGTTCTGTGTGTTTATTTGTTTACTGTTTTTAGTTAGAAGGTTAGAAGTAGAAGGTTCTCCAATATTCTTGAATTAGGGTTTAGCTATATATACTCCAACTGTCCAAAGCTAATCAGAACTGTAATGAGACCTGTAATAAGACATATCAAGAATTGTACAGCGCCATATAAGATTCTATTGGGAGAGCTATTGTGACTTTATCTGTGGATTATTACAACACTTTGTGTGGATTTATTCATATTGCCTGGAACTTTACAAATCATCGGTGGACATTCAATTTCCTTGTGGATTTGTGATTATTGTTAATTTGAAACCTGGAAGGATCAAGGATTATACCAGGACATTCGCATACAGATAAGTAACACTTTAAATCATCGTACTAGTCTTGTACCACCACCAATTACTTTAGATATTGTAAACCATCTCTGTATAATATTGTATATATAATTAAATTGTGTTTTGAATTTAGCTGCTGGTTTCTCCTTTCTGTTATTCGTTAATGTAACACAACAAACACACACAGAGCTTTTAAACGAATTTTCAACCCACGGTTATACCCCTATATTAGTAAATAATTATGGCCAAGAGGATGGAAATTCGTTGTACAAAGCAGAGTCCTCTTGCACTCTAACTTCCTCAGCTCGGACTAACAGCTACGTACACGTTGGTTAATTACAGCTGCATGGCCGGGATGTGCAGGATCACAATTTTTAGTTTTGAAATCAAATAAATAAAAATCTGAATTAACAAAATCAACGTCGATCTCTGCTGTATGGTACCTTGCTGCATATACACAGTGCGTCATGAAAGAGTGGCCTTTGATTTCCACTTTCAAGACCAGATGTCGACATCTTTTAGTTTAGATGTCGACATCAATAACTGACAAGTCGGTGTCACACCCGAGCATAAACACGATTAATCGCCGAGTTACCGACATTCTACATAAATATCTTGGAATCATTATGTGGGCAGGTACATGTGGTAAGTCGACATATTCTTCTGTTTACGTCGACATCTTCCTATATGATGTCGACATAATACCTTAATTATGTCGACATCATTAAGTCGTAAGTCGGCAACTCGATGGCAGAAATATGCCACCATAGTATATAGCAATAAAACAAAAGTGTGGACATGACAGACGATTTCGTGTATAGTGGCGGATCCAACGGTTTTTTTTGGATTTCAAGTTATATGGGCATGAGTAACCGAGATCGAACAATATCTTTTCGCTTGTATTCACGCCATTTACGCATTAAACTATTTTCCTATGACATCTATATAGACCATAGATGCCATAGGAATAGAGCTTAATGCTTATATTTACGATATCAACTCATTTTAGGGTATCTGCATTAACATTGTTTAAGCTAGATCAGGAAAACCGTTTATCAACGACGATTTAGTCCACAAGATGGAACAGCCATTTTGACGGCAATCAGTTGACGTCACCACGTCAACATTAGTTACGTCATGATGGTCACGTTTTGGGTGTCAGTTATACTGTATCATATACTTCACTTTGCCTTGGTTAGTTTATATAGTACAAGTGACAAGGAAATGTAGATATCTAATTTTGTGTATCAGTTTTGCAAGTCACATATATATTTTTAAATTGCCACATACATATCTAAAATATCGCATATACATATTTAAAACATCGCACATATATCTGAGTAATTATTGAAGATATAATCATATTTATCACATATATATTGAAAAAAATAAATAAATATATAATTTCATTTATTGAATATATATATTTTTGAATTTTGCAACGTTTGACTAACTTAATAGTGGAGATGTCAACTTTCAACATTTTCCAGGTAACACCATTCTAACGTCTCTATTCGTTATTGGAATATTTACCGTGGTGAATTACCTGTTCCCTTTGACATACAGATTGAGATACAGAGGGCTGATCAAATCCGTGGTGTATCCCTCCTGGGACCAGGAATGGGCCAACAAGCTCCTCCTCTGTCCAGAAATGATCGGTCGCCTTGGAAACACAATGTTCGAATATGCAGGAGCTTACGGCATAGCTAAGGAAGTAAACAGAACGTTGGTTTTACCAGTGGATGATAAGTTGTGGAAATATTTCCATATAACTGCGAAAGCTGTTTATAATCGGACATTCACGTGTGAGAGGTGGAAACATGAAAGGATCGATTTCACAGGAATCTGGGAGAAAAAAATATACGATAAGGTGAGGAAATCTCTCGAAAATGTAATGCTGAGGCATTATTTTCAGTCATGGAAGTTTTTCGAAAAGTACAAAGAAGAAATCAAATCGGAATTTTCTTTGAAGTATCCAATACAGCAATCAGTCAACGAAATTCTCCGACACATTGTTACGTCATTTTATCCTCTTGGGAGTCACGTGACTTTTATTGGTGTCCACATAAGGGGTGGTGATTATTTGAGTAAAAGATTCGCCTCATTTGGTTACAGTACTGCACCAATTGGGTATGTGAAACGAGCGATACTGTACTGTCTATCTAAGTATCCAAACCCATTGTTTGTCGTCTGCTCGGAAGATTTGGCGGGAACAAGAAACGACCTGAAATCAATGACCGAGGCAAACATCACAGTTGTGTACCATGAAACGTCACCAGAAATTGATTTTGGGTTGTTGGTTGCGTGTAACCACACCATCATGACGGTTGGAAGTTTTGGATGGTGGGCTGGATATCTCGCCGGAGGTGACGTCATCTACTATAAGTATCCTATTAGGGAAAATACAAAAGCAAGAAAACAATTTGATAATAATTTTTCTGACTATTTCTATCCAAAGTGGATCGCCATGGAGTAAGAAAAATATAGATAAATTCGCATTTTATTGTGTAAACACCTATGAATGAACAATCAAATAGATTCTTTATATGCTTTATTTCAAGAGAAAATGCAAAAAAAAAAAATGAAATAGTTGTGCTGCACTATTGTCCAGTCCATGTGTTTCACCTACTACGATGAAGGCAAATACTGTTAAATAACACTGGATAACCAAATTTGAAATCCTTTTAACAAGTATTTTTATCTGTCATCGATAAGGACGTGCAAAAAGACCCAAAATCCAGTAATTTCACAAATGCTTTGTTCCATACTTTGTGATATAAAATTCAAAGCATTTCTACAATTTGTATGATACACGACATGAATCTGAGTTTGCTACAATCACAACACCTTAGTGAGAGAAAAAGAGGATAACAAAACGAAATAACCATGTCCCCAACATATGTCAGAATAAACAATCTTCTTAGTTGCAGTTGCCCAAACTCATTGATAGGTAACAGATCTAGATCATGGTCTACAGTTACACTTGCTCTCTTTACGTCAACACCAGAAGCAATGAACCTAAGAAGTGATGGATACCTGAGATTGTTTGTCAATTGGCGTAATGATAACAGACTGCCCCTTTAGAATTCGGTCTAGTTTTTTGTGTGATGTAACTTCCTGTGTTTATCTTATAATTCCAAAAGACGAGAGGTTCCGAGGTAGAACGAAAAAGAAAAACATTATTAAAGTTGTCTTCCGCTCGAGTGTCTGCTTCTATTTATTAGTAGAAATTAAAGGACTATTGATGATATTTGTTTTTGTCGATTTTTGTACTTAATATTTGTTTTGGAAATAAAAAATATAAATGTATAAATATATACATGTACATCCCTTTATCTAAATAAATATGAAAAAATTGAATTTGTGATAAAATCATATTAAGGGAGATAATTCTGATAGGTTTGGTTTTCTTCGTGAAATAAATTATCATTTATTCATTTTTAGTGTTTTGTCTTTTTTTTCTGAATATTTTACTATAATTCTGCCTGGTAATAATTATAAGACTCTTTCATATGTGGATATGAAGAATAGGAATATTCTACCCAAGGGTCACCAAATGTTTAAAACCTGAGGCTTGCCGAGGGTTTTAAAACATTTTGTGAACCCGATGGTAGAATATCCTTATCCTTCATCTCCTTGTACGAAAGAGGTTTTTTCCTCATACATTTGATTTTGAAACATAATGAAAGGATGAAGCATCAAATAGAAAAATACAGAAATAGTTTATAAAAGTATTAAATAAAGAGAATCTGATTAAAATAAGATATTTACTCTCCCTTCATTACATGTTATGCATTATAAACGATTCGAGAACTTTCCAAGAGTCCTTCTGAACCTTTGGCTTTACACATAAAACCTCTACCAAGATAGTACCATGTTCAGAATATGAAATATGAATCCATGGTGTTATTACATGTGATAAATAGCATAGAAATACTTGATGACTTCATATTCTATTTTTGAAATACTTTGAAAGAGGGATCCAAAATTTAGTCGCCTCCTGTAATGTAAGACTGATATTACTTATTTTTCTTTTTACCTTTTTTTCCGGCAGAAATTTGCTTTAAAATATGATTTAGCTAAATTCATTTTCTGTGTGTTACTTATACAGCAATTATTGTAAAGGAGCACGTTAAACTGTTCATTTTTATGAACATGTTAATGCGCCAAGATCAGTTCACTAAAACACTAGTGTAATCAAAATAATGTCAACAAGAGGAAAGCATGCACACAATCTCATGTGTCATAATTGACTTATAACCTTTACTTTTATCAATATTCTACCGATAATCTGTTGTAAGTAACCATTTATACGTTCCATGGAAAACGATTACTCTGCTCTTGTTCGCCATATCACATATCCACATTGTAACATGTACGTCAGTTGAGTAGGTTTTACTTTCTACCTTGAACTTAGAAACAAGTTTCATACCTCTCATGCACTTCCTAACAACAGCTGTATTTCATAACACCTTAGTACCAACGTTTCACCTTTGACCTTCGCGTTGTCGATATTCCGTAACATATGAGATCAGTAAGAGGCATTCCTGCTGTTTTTTGATATTCCACTTTAAATAAATTCCATGAAAGACTATTTGTCCCCATACAATATTTAACCTTTGTAATGCATACACATGTATATGAGAGCTTTTCTGTGATATACTGATTATGATAATGTTTCAGAAATGTTTATAACATATATATATTTCCTTTTTGTAAATAAAATACTTTGTCAACCAATGATATTTATATATAAATGACTGCCAATAGTTGTCAATGAAGTGTTATGATACACAATCAAGTCTAAATACTTTTACAGACGTTAAATATACTTTGTTTTATAATTCGTTATTCTTACTTCTGGTATTTTGGTTAATATTTTTTTCATTTTATTTTTGTTTTTGGCTGACCCGTATTAACAATATATTGGGTTTGCAGTGCCTCTGGCCTCAGTATCATGAAACAATTTGAAAAGATGCTACTAAGCCAATGGAAATGATGTAACCTTTCATAACGTCATTTGTAATTGGTTATTTTAGCTAAAATTTATTTTTCTAAACCTACAATTGTTTCATGACCCTGCGACTTATAGGGTGAGCAAACATTATCCAAGGTGAATGTTAACCCATGTGTTACGAGTTCTCAGACAAAGTGCATAAGCATGCCAGTCTGGTTTATGGACAACACCTTTTCATATGTTTACGACTTACTTATGAAATAGGAATTAAGTATTTAACACGTGGATTAATAACAATACCGATACTACATTACTATATTATATCAATACGTCAGTACTCTTATCGGATCTACCACCCGCACTAGCAGTATAACATACATTATATAACTGTCTGCGTAAGCAGGTCAAGATGAAAGATATTAGTTTCATAATAACTTCTGATATGTCCTTGATAGGTGTAGAGGATTTGAAGAGGTTATTCATAGGAAACGCAAGCTATTTAGTATCTTTCAGTAATAAGATTGAATAACAGCTTATAGCTACTAGTAATGAAACTGGCCAAAATTATTGATAATGGGATTCTTATTATCAATAGTTTAGAACATACGAAATAATTGTACTAAAAGAATCAAATGAAGAGTTGCAAAAGACGCAATATAAACATCCAATATATTCCTTTATTTTCTAATTAAATCCAAAAAGAGCGTAAACCAATTAACTTTGGTGGCGTATTGATATCACCATTTTGGCGGCGATTTAAGTTCGCGATTCACATGTAAAGTGCTCTATTGTACTAGTATAAAAAAAACTTTCTTAAGACGAACATGCTTGATACGAACTCCTGCTTATTACGAAGTAAAGTCAAATCCCTGGTTTTGGCTCATTTTTATGCATTTTCTTTACCAAACATATAACGAATTTGGATATATCATTGATGGACCACAGAATCACTTCGTATCTAGTCAATATTTGCGTTTGTAACACTATTTTTTTCAGTCTATGACCTTAATCAACTTATACTTTCAGAAACTTTAAAGTGAACATCTGTTATAACGAATTATTTCTCCTGGTCCCATGGGAGTCTTTATAGCAGAGTTTTACTGAAGTTGAGTATTTTTCTCTGCGAATTTTTGGCATCCACAAGCTAAAATAAGTCGGTCTACACTGTGGTTTCTGCATTATACGTATGCTACTGCGCGTCGATTCACGAAAAGAAGGAATATAAATAACTCTTAAAAAGGGGAAGGGTTTTCAGATAATTTCATGTATACAATAAAATTTAATATAGCTCGAAATGCGCATTTCCTCTTAACTTCTTCAAAAATGACGCCGTCCTTTTGTAACGATGTTTGCTGATACAACCGCTGGCATAATGATTTTATAGGAAAACGAGACCATCAGGAAATAAGGAATTAAGCAGAGTTTTGTATAGTAAGTGTATAGATTGTCTTCATTTTTTATGTTTTGGAACTCCCCTTTTTATAGCACACAAATCAGATTACACTTTTATGATCAACCGATTCACAGCTTTAATTCAGGGTAAAAAGTGCAAAAATATATATGATTTATGTGTATAAGAAAAATAAAACAAAACAGATTATATTGAGTGGTCTGACGCCATACCTTCTATAAAGAGTTCGACCAAAGTTCAAACTCTTGTCGATAATTTTCTGCCAGGTATGACTTAACCTCGCTAACCTAAGGATGCTTCTGTCCAAAATCTACAATACCTGCATATGCGATTAAACAAGGTGAATACATTTGGTGATAAATTGAGCGGAAGACACACTACATATATATATATATATATAGTTTTTATTTCTTATACTTGTATATGTATATATAACGACTTGAAAATATTGACTTGTAATAGTATAAGCTGATTTTCTTTATAACCGCCTTAAGCGGCGATAAAAGATCCCCAGGACGACTGTACTTACTAGTGCTTAACATTCTACGGTGGTGACGTACTTACTCCAAACAATGTTATATGATTCTTTCATATGTGGGTATGAAGGATATGGATAGTCTACCCGAGAGTCATAAAATGTTGTAAAACCCTAGACTTGCTGAGCTTTTGCAACATTTTTGTGATCTCGAGGGTAGAATATTCCTATCCTTCATATCCACATATGAAAGATTATTTTTCTCTCATACCTCTACGTTTTATTTCAATTTGACTTTTATGATTCCGCCATTTTGAAATAAATTTGAAAAAAATCGCGACTCCAAGTTATTTCTCAATACATGAAAAATACGTAATATTTTTAACGTAAATCTGGTTTTTGTGTCTTTTAAAGTAAATCCAGGCTTGTTTATGAAAAAAAAAATGTTAAAATGTACCAAAAGACTAATAATTGTTGTTGACGCTGTGACGTCACAGGGCTTTGTATTGCCGAGACCAATACACCGGTAGGTATGAGAGAAATATTTATGTAACAGTAATATATCCGATGACACTTCTGCCAATGTCAATGTCGTGAATTAAATGAAAATAAATCACAAAGAGTTCAAACGATTGTTTTGATACTTTAAAACACACAATATTTGATCCACTGAACGCATGCATTTAGTTTAATCGTGTGTTAATAAGACTAAACTGACCTGAGTTTCATCAACCTTCCTTAATGTTGATGAAATTGGACCCAGAGTTGATGTTGAAATGGTGTGCTATAATTTCCATTTCCTTGGCATAATTCAACAACACATTTCACCGCCAAACATATGGCTAATGGTTACCATCGATATGAAGTCTCTATTAGACCGGTTGGAAACAAGGCAATCTACATATGTAATTAAACTAAGACTTGTTATTCCTCTCCATTACGATGCTCTTTGATACGCTTAAATGTGTTGGAGCGTCGTAGAGTATCGTAATGGAGAGCGTAATGGAGCAGAATAACAAGCTTAATTTTAATTAGATTGTTAACATGGTATCATTTAGTTCAGCTGCTATTCACACTAAATTACGAGACTTAATTTCGCTCTTAATTATTTTTTTAGATTTAATTTCACACCTTAATTTTTGTGACTTAATTTCGCACTTTATTTTTTGAGATTGAATTTCGCACTTTATTTTTTGAGACTTACTTTCGCACTTATTTTTATGAGATTTAATTTCACACCTTAATTTTTGTGACTTAATTTTGCACTTCATTTTTTATTTTTATTTTTTATATGTATTCACATTTGCGGCGATTCATTCTCGCGATTTCACTCTGACCGCGTAATTGCACGCGGAATGAATTTACAGAATAAATATTAAAATGGGTATGTAAAACGAGATCGATGATTTTGTAGAGTCATAAAAGTTATTAACTTTTCGTTAATATTACACGTATCATCACCTTCTGAACAATTCAATTAAAGTATATAAAACGTCAATTTTCATAACGCGGGTCGTCTTATATTTCCGCCGTAGTCTTAAATACCGCGGTTGACTGTCACGGCGTCAGACAGCAAAACATCGAAATGACCCTCCACTGAATTAAACATATTACGCAGGAAATCTTCCATATTTTTGGTGTTGTAAGCTCATCTTAGGCTATCGGTATATGTTTTCTCATATTATAAATGTTTTAAAGAAATGTTTTACATTATGTATCTAACCACTTATCCGCATGCTACATATTCCTAGTATGATGTCTTGGTTGGTTTATACAACTTAAGTGCGAGTAGGTATACTACTTTATCATTATATCCTTGTAATATGGATCATTCGTTCATCATGCTAAAATGTGATATAATGGTACATTGCAATGAGTTGTAACTTCACGTGAATAACTTCGGAGAGAATGAAATGGAATATTTTTTATGTTTCGGTTTAGCTGTTTGCTTTAACTGATCAAACATTTTGCGATATTCATCTCAAATGAGTTCAATTTCGGTGATCTTAGCTATCATAGAACACGTAAGTTAACTTTTTTTCATTTCTACGAAACAGCTTTTCGTGATTATGAAAATGTTTTACAAAGTCGCGAAAATCTTTTCCCAACAAAAATAACCTGCTACACGGTATATCGCTTCCATGCACTGAAAACTGATTAGAGAACTGACATGAACATGTCCTTCTCTAATGTGATATGTCCACCACTTCCGGTCGAACCGAAAAAGGTTCTTATACATACAGTGGAAAATTTAGGTTTAGATTATTTACAATGTAGTACAAAACGGCTTACTTTCACGTCGACTTCATTAGCATTTTTATATCAAATATGATTTCGCGGAAATTTATATCGCGATCTAGACTGACTCCAGGATCATAAGATTTAGCCAATCAAGTATGACGAAACATTTTGTAACGTCATTTATGATTGGTTCTTGGACAGTTTCATGATCTTAGGGTCCTACTTTAAATGTATTGAACAGTTTCGAGGTGATGTCTTATCGCCCATGAAATTCGCGAAATTTACACGATTTACAGTACACGGGAAAAAATACGATTTAGAATGGCCTAGATGAGTTTTACGATGCATTTTGATGAATTTGCGAGCGCCCAAAGGCGCGAGAATTTGGTGTTAGGGGGGTCTTCCCCGGGAAAAAAAATACGATTTAGAATGGCTGAGATAAGTTTTACGATAAAGTTTTATGATTATAAAGCGTTCTTAACATGGTAATTTTTCGATTTAAAGCTACCTGCATTTAGAAATGATAATTGTGTCGTCATAACATTATGCAACCCTACTCGATCTGAATATACCGGCTTCACACCATCGGCACATTGTTGTGTAACATATAGGGATTGGATTTCGTTTTTATGTTAACCATGCTTGTATGGAGCAATTCCTCTAAGAATATATTCTATGGGGCGCGTTAGCGCCCCATATTGAATATATTCTTAGAGGAATTGCTCCATACAAGCATGGTTAACATAAAAACGAAATCCAATCCCTATATTTACACTCACACGACTTTTTATTTATATTTTATGCAATAAAATCGTCATTTGAAAGTGACGTAATTATTCAATAAAAGTCGGTCAAAAGTGGGAGGAGCTTACTCATTTGAACAGCGAATGGTGACGCTTCACGTAAGATAGAATTATTCATCCGCGACGACAAAAAAGTTCAATATTTTAGTGTAAAATAAACATGACAAACAAAGTAAATTTCGGAGATAATTTTATTTAATCAGATCAGAACTTTAAATATATATAGCATAATAACATAAAGAATTTGTACACGGCCACATGTGTGAACTCGGTGACCGTTATTGTGCAGCGAGGCGAAGCTGACGCACGCTACACTTTAGTTTGCCGAAGTTGGCAAAACACTGATTTTCAAGTAGCTCAATGTGTTTGAGATGTCGTCTGACTTGACGGTATTACATCCTTGGGAGCCATGTGATTATATAATCTACGCTTAGATCCATATCGCCATCGATAGATGAAACAAATTCACTTGTGTTCGAGGGATACAATGTATTTGTGGTGACGCGGAACTATCAACACGTGGATTATTAGCGGTGCATGTTTTATAATACACATGATTAAATACTCAAAGAACAAAGACAAGAGGATATGTTTATAACTGACCTCTATCAGAGGGTCTCACACCCGTCCACCCCAAAGGCTCGATCGTAGGACGAACATAGGCACAGAGGTAATGTTTACATTTGACACCCATCATTTTTAACAAAAATGAAAGCACGTCGCCCCGGTCGGGATATTTTTCCGTTTCTTTATACAATTGTTAATTTAAAAATTGTTTGAATCATATACAAATATAAAACATGTATATATTGTTTACAGTTTTCCAAAATTATATGAAAAACAACAATATATACGTAATGTTGCGTCAAAATGTAAACAAAGCCATGTGTTTCTTTTTAAAAAAAGTAGTCCTTTTACGTTGCACAGAACATTTCCTTACGCAAGTTCAAAGTTCAATGTTACCATGCAGTTATGGTAAACAAAATCGGCTAGTATTAGCGTATAGTGACCAAGCCTAGCAAGTGTAAATATAAAAAAATGAATTAATTGTCTAGCTAAGACATATAAACAAATTGATCTTTTAAGAGACATTTTTTACAATAGTACATAGAATCCCTTGATGGACATATTTAGTCTAGTTTGTGTGTATTGAATTTTTACTATTTAAGGGGTGACATTATGTGCTTGAACGTTTTAGGAAATGCGCCGCGCAGCGGAAAATTTTTTAGAATGAAGTACGAAAAATGTGCAGGAGGACCCTTTTTTCTTTCAAATAAGAATTTTTAGAAAATTTCAGTCAGCGAAAATGGCGGGGGGGGGGGGGGGGGAGCAAAAAGACATGTTTGCCCCCTCCGTCCTGGGGAGGGGGGGGGGGCAGTTGTCCCCCCCCCCCCCCCCCCCCCCCCCCCCCCCCCGCTTCCTACGCCCCTGAAGTCAGTATGTAAATGGGAATTATTGATTCAATGACGACGCACGATTTATTATTGCACTATTAGCACTTGTACCAAGTACAGGAGACACTAAAAATTAGTACAGGATTAACTAGAGCTCCTCATAAAGTACATTGGCTGCTTTCAAAGCTCCCGATATAATTCTCCAACGATTATCCGAAAATGGTTTAACTTTTAAGAACTCCATGTGAACTGACTCTATAAATAAGTCAAGTGGCCTTGGTGAATATGTCATTCTTGTGCGGCGAGAAAAATATTTTGCACTGTGACGTTAATAAGTTTACGAGATTAAAGCATGGATATTTATGCCAATATGTGTCTATGTCTTGCCAAGTATGTACGTATCAAGTGTCTCTTTAAAGTGGTAACTTCACCTCGACTTTTTTTCTTTAAAAAATCCCAATTATCTTTTATTTTTGCTTATATCTAAAACATATTTGAATATCTATTGCTGAGTTGAAAATTCATTGGAACTTATTTAAAATACATGTAAAATTACAGCTGTGTTGCCTTGTTTAAAACTGAAAGACATGCTAATTACTGTGGAACCTGCCTAAACGACCACCTTTCTACAAAGTCCACCTACTTAATAAAATCACTGAAGTCCCAGATGCTCAATTTAACATGTGTATAAAGAATAATATACAATGTATATAGACTACTGTTTCGTTGTCCCTTGGGTAATCATTATAGACAATTTTAATTGGATTTGAAACGGAAAATGTTTTAAGCTTCAATATTGATAATTTAGCTTAAAGTTGTTATTGATTGTTCAACAAGAGAACATGAAAACTGAGGAAAGATGTATTAAACTCGGTTTGAGATTGTTTGTAAGAATATTTCTTTAATCGTTTCAAGAACTCTAAATATTTTATTGGTTTATTCATTTATTTTTTTCTGATCTTTTTAGCTACCGTATAAATAGAAATATGCAAAATAAAAGATTTTATCAAGATGCTATATCAAATACTTTAATGTCGAGTGGTGTAGGCTATGTGTATATCCCTTGTAGATATTTCTGTTCACATACACCTCATTAATCGTCGGAACTATTAATCCTCGGAGTTACATTTTATTATCGGACAATCTAACAGGACGAAGTATTTAAACAAACACCTTACAGATAAACAACCGCTATTTAGTAAACAGCTATTTATATTGATTGTCTTCGAGTACAATGAATTGATGTTTGTGTGTCATGGGAAATAGTACGACTAGTGTTGATAAACCTAGAGTATAATCAGACAAAGTCTTGACTTCTAAAGCTAAGAGCAACGGGTCTCTTCTGAGTACCAATGCTTAATTTTTTTGCTACTTTTAACAACAAAATGACACTTGAAGAATCTGGCATGGGCGTGTTGTTTGTATATAACAAATACATTGCATTATCTCAACTTGTGTACTTTTTAAGTTCATACAAATGTACATGCAAAATGTTTTCAGAAGTTATGTCCATTTACATTTAATGTCTTTAAAAATTGCAAACACTTCTATTTTGATACTTAGTGACCAAAGATATTGAAATTGACATATTCTAGTTCTAATTATGAGGAAGTTTAGAAAGCCGATAACAATGTACATGTAATTATAAACGGCAAAATCAGACTAAATACATTACCAGGAAAGAAATGATTATATTGCAAAACAGCGATCTCTTTCTTCTTTAAAATTTGAAACCGATTTCTTCGTGTAATTTCAGAGTGATTATTTGATAGAGCTACGACAATGTCGCCCCCTGGTAATATCTCTGAACTGATTTAGTATGCCATGTATAATATTAATAAATGGTAAGTATAATAAGTTAATTCTTGATTACATAATTGAAAAAAATCAAGTTTTAAAGTATTTGGTATATTATAATTATATATATCTAGTTATGAATTTTATTTTATTAGCTTATATTAGTAATAAGTCTCCAATTTAATTCATGTTACACATATTACAATTTCCATATTCTTTAGTTATATAATGTTATCTACCAAATTCACCTTGTAACATGTTGATAAATTTTGTAATTAGGTCCTTTCGAAAAAATTATAACGACATTTTCCAACTTTGATTGAAATTCCGCTAGAGTACACGGGAGATTAAATTTTCCACCATTGAATTCTCTGTCCTTAAGGTTTTTTAAGATTTAACCCGAACTGCGAGCGACCTTGCTTGCGCCTTTCAGAATAACAATCTGACAACTCCAAATGACGACACCGATGCTTACCAAGACGAACTCACCTGTCTAAAGACTCACATAATTTCTAGTAAATTGGTCTTTGTGAAGGAACGACATAGGCAAAAATACAAAAAATGTACTAAAGCATTGATGTCACTAACTTTTAATTTCAAAAGGGTATGAAAAATAGTTTTCAAACTGCGTAAATCCGCGTTTGCAAATAATTATTTTCATAACCCGGTGTAATTAGAAAATATTGACATAAATATTTACAATTATTCAGTTTCATACTAAATAATAAAATGTTTCATTATATGATTTCCTTGATTTTCCAAAGGATTACATTTTTAAAATCAATACACAACGTCGATGGCTCAAAAAAAATAATAATATATATTTAAAAATGAATGAATGTCCGGAAGAGTTATACCGGAAGGAAACAATAAGATATGACTCAACTGCTGTAATAAATGGGATTACAATCCTGTTCAGCAAAACATGGTGTTCGTATAAACACCTGTCCGGAGAATACATTGTCCGGACGAATTCTTTAGGGACAAATGTCAATTACCTGAACAAAATGATTGCTAAAAATAGTGCCTAGTTCACGCTATCATACATCTATTAAGAATAACATTCATTAACAGTACTTCTTTAAATAATAAAATAACGGATAGTTATTGTAATATTGGTATCCTTGTATCTCACCTGCCCACGGACGGCGAGATCATAATACTCGAGCAGCCTTGTCTCTATTTACAAACGTGTTATATGCGTATCTGTTTAAAGCCCGACAGACATTCATCATTATAGTTTGTTGGTAACTTACTGTACAGGTGAGGTCAGAGATTATCAATTAAATGCTGCCTTTATTGTAACTCACCGATTTTCTAGCTGACTGGAGACTTGGCAGTCTTCCATTGCAGTAGTAGTTATACCTGGCGTAAACACCAAAGCAGGCCAGCTACTTGGTAAATATATTTTCATAAGGCAGACGACTGACATGCTATACACAGCCATTTGAGTTCCAGAGAGAAGGTTTCAGGACTTTAATAATCTAACGACGGTTGAGAATGTAAAATACTTGCTTAAGTTACCCAAACAGACATGTTTAATTGGAAAAAATATAAAATTGTTGTTATTTTGAAGAAATGTGAACAGTGATGGGTAAACCTGATATCAGAAAAATGAACGGAATTGAAGAGAGAATATCCGATCTGGATCTTTTGGATGGGATCGTAAGAAAAAATGACAAAAAGATATCAAAAATCTATGAACATGAACCTGACTTGGAAGAAGATGGCTTCTCCGACAAATATTCTGAATTCCCAAAGGAGTACCGACGGCGATCATTATCAGATGGAAAATTGGAAACATTACCCAGTGAAAAGTCAGGAAAAGGTGTTCCAGATTTGATTTCTGAAAAACAAACGAGTGAAAATGGGGACGTTCAAAGTAACAACGCTACAACAGAACGGAAACCTGTAACAAAGATTCGTTATCGTGCAAGAAGAGCGAGTCATTACCACGTGCAATGGGCAGGGGCGACTGTGATCGAATCCGAAGACGAAGGGGAGGAAGCTTCAACACCACGACAGCGGTCCTACTCAGACGCGTCACATCACTGTGTTAAACTCAGATCCATACTCAAATATCCCAAGCCCGAAAAACCAACATGTGTTGTTTTTGTGCATGGTGATTGACAACGTGGCTGGATTTGCGCAGAAGATTGTGTAAATGTTTACGATGGATGAAATGATATTGATGGATTTTTTGAAGTACCAAAGCTTTGGCCACATTCGTTCAAAAAAGGAACGACTTGGGTTTGTAGTGTTCAAATTAACATTTTGCATCCTCGCACAGAATTCTCGGAACTATCTAATTATTGCTACCTCTTTCAAAGAAAAAACACACTTTTGAATTTCCAAAAGTTCGATTTCTTTTGTATGCACATTTAAGTATGCTTTACGATGAAGTTTTAAACAGCTATTACGTTCTCTTTGAAAATTTGCAGTTGTGTTATTTTCAGATTTTGGTGTGATAGTGATAGTGGTTCCGTTTGGTGGAGTAGGACAATCAACAACTGCCAAGTGATTCTGTTTTTACTATTTAACAAATATTGAATTTCGTAACGAATTATCTACTTTTTGAGCTGGTACACATTACTATTTGCATCATTACATTATTTCATTATTTTATGTGAACAAATAATGTCATTTTCACAAATAAATGACATTGCTAAACTATATAATTAAAGACGTTTCATTGAAAGATCATTCTCGGTATTCCAGGGATTACTATCACTGTCATATATTCACCCCTGGAGTATGTCATGTGTAATAAAACTGAAGGTATTCCAGGTGGAAAAAAAACTTCAAAGTCACAGTGTACAAAAAAAAGTTTAAGATCAGCCAGTCACATAAAAAATAACATCACTTTTGATTTGTTAAGTAAAAACTATAGATAGTGAGAACATATCTAAATAGGAATAATTAATTCATACATGACGAATCGTTTAATAAGCTCCATATATTTTCTTATAAGAATTTGATATCTCATCCGCACGTATGAGAAATGGTATCGTCTTAAAACCGTGTGACTGAAAATGTGTAGGTTTCAAATAAATCGCTCGGGATATAATTGTATGTAAGCATCTTCTTTTACATATTACTATCAAATATTAACCGTAAGTTTTTTGAAAAGAACCGTTTGTAATGCGTTTGAACGTATATGGATTCCCTTGGGAGGGAGATATATGTGCCAAGTAGACACAATAACGTGTTCACAGTAAGTGGAGACAAATTAATAATATTTCTATATGTACATTCTAACTTGAAATCGTGATCGTAATTTCAGATAATGTCCATGTGTACTGACATAACGTTAGTGAGGTTAGTAATACAAATCGGAATTATATTGTCAAATAGAAAATTTCTTAAGGTACTTTTAGCAGGTATCATGATATAAAATGTCGAAAGTTTAAATAATATCAGCGATATGTCAAAGCTAAAATCACCCATTCAAACTCGTATTAATACACAGCACCTGTCACTATCCTATTAAACAATACAAACGATATGTCACTCACTATTATATCAGTCACTGAAACTCAGAAACAAAATCTTTACCATTTCAACTTGATATGTACTAGAGTTCATTCTTCTTCTGAAAGTTGCCAATGCATGTATTTTTAAAAATGGAATCCATGTTAATTTTAAGTTACACAGAAACTTCTGTCCGCACTCAACTCATAAACGATGACAAGTTAATCGTTTGACCAATTTTATAAAAACACATCTTTTCATTGTATCGTAGTGAGGTCAGAGATGGTTTGATCTAATTTTAAGGGTCAAAACTCTGAAAGAATTCTTTGTTGCTTCAAATGATTCCCTTTTTTACATTATAACGTTTGTGCGTAGGACAATCTATTTGACGTATCAATTAGCATTGCTAGGAACAAATCAGCAACGTGAAGAACGCTTTAATGGTTTCATGGTAAACTACAGTTAGAAAATCTACTACTTTTCCGAAACGGCTTTTAATTTCTAAAATGGGAATGTAACACTAGATCGATAATTTTGTACAGTCGCAATAGTTATTAACTTTTAACTTATTAACTGAAAATTTTTAAAATGGGAATGTAAAACGACATTGATAATGTCGCAATACTTATTAACTTACCGTTAATACTACATGTATCATCACCTTCTGAACAATTTGATTAGAATAAATAAAATTCTTATTTTCATAACGCGGGTCGTCTTATGTTTCCCGCCATCGTCTTAAATACCGCACGGTAGTTGACTATCACTGCGTCAGACGGCATAACAGCGAAATGACTCTCTACTATTATCATATAATACATAGAAAATCTGGCATATGTTTGATGTTTAAACCTCATCCTAGGTCATCGGTATATATTTTCTGGTGTTACTAATATTGTTTTAGAATTCTTTATATCTTGCTCCGGAAAGGTAGTAGGCCTTTAATCCTAAAGCAAGTAGATTAATTGTGTTTTCACCCATATTGGGATATTTATAACATTAAGATTACATTAATCAAACTTACTTTAAGCTTCATTTCTGATGAAATTATCATATCCGTTCAATATTAGAGTTATTATGACAAATTATTTTATTTCAAGGTGTTTAACCATCCACTGATTCGATTTATGTATTTTGTCATAAATATAAAAATCAGAATATCATATTCATTATCAACAACATTGAGAAAACGTAAATGAAAGAGATTTTTGCCATGGGTCGGGAGCAGTGTCATAACTGAGAGAATGAGTGTGTATTTAGTGAGTGAGCGATATACAGTTTCCTATGTACACCTTAATACACTTCTGTTTAATTTAGAGATTACAAGTTTGTTGACAGAAATGAGTGTTTAATTATTTCAATATTGTGAATCAAGTGTTGAAAAAAGGTATTATATGACCTATCAAAGAACCAAAGTTTACAAATAAAATTTCAATTCAAGTTTTTGTTTTGCAGCGAATTTTATTTGTCATAGAACATTAACAATATAATTAATGCAGTTAAGTAAAGACATTTGTATATATATAGTTCTGTATTCAAGTTATAATATCCTTTAGGTGTTATCTCTTTCCACCCAGAGACGATCTGCCGAGGCGAATCATTACAATACCCCTGGGATAGCGATTGTATTGTGTGTATAGTAGCTCCCACAAAGTATTATCATGTTCAGTATATCCATGTTTAATCCTCGGACTGGTAGACTATATCAGGTAACCTGTTCTGATGGTATGTCATAGTCTGTACTCTGCCTAATAAACACCTCTATCATACCAAACAATGGCACAATATGTGAGGTACCACTACAAAACGAACCGTATGCCAAATGGTGTACGTCGAAATTGTTGTGTCGCTAGTTTTATCAGGTTTCTAAGGCAACGAATGCATGGTAACGGGGCACACAGGTCGTGTATCATACAATGCCGTTCAAATGTCTCAATCTATAAAACATTATTTTATTTCTTCAGATTGGAAAGTATGGTTTATGTAACAATGTTGTTACACAACTAGTGACTATTTATGTGTGAAGTTTCAATGACTAGTACGATGTATTTTTTTAGTACTTTCATCGGACAGATGGCTAGTACGATGTATTCACTTGTCACTTTCATCGGACAGATGACTAGTACGATGTATTCACTGGTCACTTTCATCGGACAGATGACTTCTGCGATGTATTCACTGGTCACTTTTATCGGACAGATGGAGTACGATGTATTCACTGGTCACTTTCATCAGACAAATGACTAGTACGATGTATTCACTGGTCACTTTTATCGGACAGATGACTAGTACGATGTGTACACTGTCACTTTCATCAGACAAATGACTAGTACGATGTATTCACTGGTCACTTTTATCGGACAGATGGAGTACGATGTATTCACTGGTCACTTTCATCAGACAGATGACTAGTACGATGTGTACACTGTCACTTTCATCAGACAAATGACTAGTACGATGTATTCACTGGTCACTTTTATCGGACGGATGGCTAGTACGATGTGTACACTGTCACTTTCATCAAACAGATGACTAGTACGATGTGTACACTGTCACTTTCATCAGACAGATGACTAGTACGATGTGTACACTGTCACTTTTATCGGACGGATGGCTAGTACGATGTGTACACTGTCATCTACATCAGACAGATGACTAGTACGATGTGTACACTGTCACCTACATCAGACAGATGACTAGTACGATGTGTACACTGTCACCTACATCAGACAGATGACTAATACGATGTGTACACTGTCACTTTCATCAGACAGATGACTAGTACGATGTGTACACTGTCACTTTCATCAGACAAGTTTTCATTCTGGTGACAGTGATCATAACGTACTATTATCGAAACGTAACGCATAAATATTCAAATATCATCACATAAACCGGTGTGTAGCAATATCATGACATAAATCTAAATCTATGATTAAAATCAGAACAAAATGGACAGGGAAACGCATTTCATTTGTCGTCAATGTTTATTAGGTCTCTTATGTAACAGAACATGCCTTAATATTAAGCGTCGAAGTTTATTTGACGTCGATGTTTGGTCTCAATATAAAATGAAACATTTAATAAGTATTATACAATGTAAAACGCATTTCATTTGTCGTCAATGTTTATTAGGTATCTTATGTAACAGAACATGCCTTAATATTAAGCGTCGAAGTTTATTTGACGTCGATGTTTGGTCTCAATATAAAATGAAACACTTAATAAGTTTTATACATAGTCAACATTGTCGCAATAAATCAGTTGCAAACGTCTATGTACAAGATATGTCATCACAATTTATCATTTTTTCTGAGATATACGGTAACACTCTAGACCTAGATATATTTTGTTGATTAAAGCAGGTTTCGACAATAACAACATTTTATCAATTTCCAATATGTTATCACAAATCAATGTATTGATATTTGTTTCAGTAAGACTACCTGTAGCTATGCTGACCTCTGCCTTATCTCGTGTTATCGCGGGGTTGAGAGCCACACATACAAGTCAGAATTAATTTATCACCGTAGCAAACAACGATACTGTCCCCGATTCTATGACCAACTATTTATTAACTAGATGTTTATGTACAGAACTGTGCTACTATGTTGAAATAGGACACGTAAGTTTTGTAATCTATTCCTTTAGCAATGACGGTTCCATTGGTAGTTAACCAAATTATATAATGGACAATATATTATATTACAATAGTTTTACGCAAGTAAAGGATTTCTTTTATTTCAATAGTAGTACAGTATAGACAGCAATATTAGAAATCACTTGCTATATCGTATAACATATCTGATATGCCAGTTATCATTATTACTATTTTTACTATTTTGCAAACACGTAGTTATGCTCTCTGTAATTTATTTTAATCTATCAGGTTGATATATCACCATATTGACCGAGTCTAAGGCTTCTAATGTTTACATTAGTTATATAAAAAACTATTAGCTGCATTATTACATTTATTGAAAATTTTCAATAAAGTAGAATTATTTGTATTTCCCACCTTTATCTTCCTAATTTAAGGCCTTTGCTGGACGAGTTTAAGCCTACCAATTTCATTAAGGAGTCCAATTATGATAAACGGCTGCTTGGTCGGGCTGTTTCATGTCTTTACTGTAATTCTGTATGAAATGTGCCATTTTTATGGGTTGGTATGTCACTGTATTAACCTATTGAAATGTTCTTAAGTTTTACATTTGTCCATATTTAAAATCTGCATTCGAAACTTATTACCTTTTTTTGGAAATATTTTAATAAACTAGAATTATTTGTCTTTTCCACCTTTATATTTATAATTTAAGGTCTTTGCTACTTTTTACCAATTTCATTACATTGAGTCTTCGCTATCAGTGAGGGGTTCCATAACGATGAAACAGCTCTTCGGTCGGTACAATTTTAAATAGTATAGTCGTGTATGGCAGGTGCTTTCTGCAAACTTCAATTCACGAAAATCACATTACTCACCTTAAGAACGCAAATTATTCCTGTAATAAACTTGTTTAATCAGGTAAGGTTGATCCATTTTTCACTACATACTCATTTTAGATTAATGTGAGTAAAAGATCACTTGTCAGCGATAATTAAAATTTTATAGCAATTTAAAAATCCATTTAGAAAATATTTGGTTTCCATTATTTTGTTAAGAAGATAAAAATAAACATATATCTTACAATTATCAAATTTCAAATCCTGAACTATATTAGCTGGCAACCATTACGGCGTCATTAGGGGTACAAAAATCTAGTAACACGAGCCAAATCGGCTCGGTAAAGTACAGTCAACCGGGTCAATAAAACAGATAAGGCTCCTCAATCGGATACAGCAAGTCATTATAAACATTCCGTACACTAACACTGGGGATTTTACATTTCATCCTACATAATCTATATGTATTAAGTGAAAACATGATCACCTGCAGCTATTAAGAAGAATGTGCATAACAAATGGACACGAAAATTCACATTTATGTTACCTGAATTTTCACTAAACAAGAGAAGAATACAGATGAGAATATAGGGGTCCAGACAATTACTATAATATATACGCGGTATATGTATAGTATAGGGACTCGCACAAAGTAATTTTTACAGTGATAAACTATTGTTTAAATGTAGATATTAAAAACCAACACATTAAAAAAAAATAAATAAAAAAAAATATGGGAAATCAACTCGCTGTTTTTTTTCTTGTTTTGTTTTGTTTTTGTTTTTTTGTTTTTTTTTTTTTTTTTTTGGGGGGGGGTGGTTGCTGTTTGACATCCTTTCTTATTTTCTTCGATTTAACTTTAGATTTAGCTTATCGCGGACCTTGTATAATTGTGTAATTGATTAGCTGATTTATTAACACATGTGGTTTTTTACAGTACTTATTTCCGACCATAAAACTAAAATAATATGGCATTTCTTATATTGCTTACTTTGTTGTGAGAACTTATTGATTTTAAAACAGATAGAACACATGTATTACGAAATACTTTGATAATGTTTTTTTTTTTTTTTTTTATTGTTTTTTGTTTGTTTCATAAGATGATACTTAAAATCACAATTGGACGAAGACCCTAAGTACCGCCTCTTTTTGTCCTTACAGAGTTTTGCTTATAATGTCACCATGTTTCAATTAGGTCTTAGTTAAACTATCAACATATTGATACACGAAAACAAAGGTATATAAAATACACTTCATGAAGGAATTTAATACAACCAAGTGTTCTAGATAATGACTGACACGGCTGTCGGACAGTGTTCAGGTAAACACGTTGTTATGCAGTATTATTCTGACGAAATTAATCCTTATCCATGTACAAGGGTAGTAATAGGCTAGTTAAAGTGGCTATTCCCGTAATGTTATTTGACATTAAATAAGTAAACACCCCGTGTACATTGATTGATGTGGTACCTCCGAGTTAAGTTAAAACACATGATAGGATTTGGTGGGAGTTGGACGTGTCATGCAACACCTAAGCCCATATATTAATATACACATTCGAATGGAACCTTTTATCATTTTAAGTATAGGTACACTTTATCGGTATATTAAATTTTCTCTCTTTTCTTTCCCTTTTTAAAATTTTTTTTTAGCTAAATATCTTTTTTTATATAAATCATTTTAATTGTTATAAATTGTCGAACAGTCGGTTATTTACGCTTGTCAAACTTTTGGCGATTTTTATTTAAGATAGGAAAATTTAATTTCATTGGTTTTATATTTTCGGATCTGGATTAAAGGGAATAAATATGCTTCAACCATTTTTGCCATTATAGCTAAATGCCGCGAAATAGCGAAAATATCATTTCGATAACCTGTTATACGATATTAGTACCTACATCATTCTTACATGAGACCCTTCAAGTGCCCTTTCAACCAGGCCATAATGGATAAATGGTTATGTTCATGTAGCAAAAACATTGCCTTTCATAAGTTGTCATAAGGCGTGCCGTATCCAAATCGGTAAAATACATGTTCACTATAGCCATAGCCGATCAAACAACTATTTACGAAATAGTTCTATGTGCAACATGTTAAATTGATGTCCATGGAACTAATTACCAAATTCGAAACAAATAATTTGATAACCTCAACTGTTATGATTTACATAGTGTAATATTCATCTGAAAATCAATTTACTTTTGCTTGCGATCAATTTTCACGTATTTTGTATGCGAATAGAATTCGCAAAAATAAATTAAAAACAACACAAATCATTGAAAAGAATACAAAATAAAAGAAAAAAACCGGAAACCATGTACAGCAGAACCGTTACTTTGTAACATAGGCAACCATGGAAGTAAATCGTCAAAGGTCTTTAGGTATGTAGACTCGAAATAGTAAGCCTAGCACAAGTGTGAAACATCTGTCCAGATATGACCACAACATCCTCTAAATGGTTCCTAAGCAGTGGTCAGTGAGCACGGGTGACCATCCTCATTGACCTGTACTATCGTTGGTGTCATTATCAAGCATGATCTTCTTCTTATGCTCTAGTCAAACGTCTGATACATACATACATACATACATACATACATACATACATACATACATACATACATACATACATACACACACACACACACACACACACACACACACACACACACACACACACACACACACACACACACACACACACACACACACACACACACACACACACACACACACACACACACACACACACACATACATACATACATACATACATACATACATACATACATACATACATTTATTCTGACAACATACATGTAAACATTTACAGGATTTTTTTTATAATCCTATAAAAGTTTGCTCTTAGAAATTTACGATTTTATTTTTTCAGTGTATAAATATTTTTGTGACTGATTTTTCCAATGTGAATCGAGTTCTTATTCAAATTGCTTAACTCTCCTAGAGAGAACAACATTTGATGGGAGACTGTTCCAAGAATTCACGACTCTCTGGGTGAACGAGTGTTTTCTCACGCACAGCCTTGAATGTTCTTTGTACACTTTCAAATCATATCCGCGAGTACTTGATCCCTGGTTGATTGAAAACAGATCTGCGACTTCTTTATCGTATTTTCCAGAAAGTATTTTGTACATTTCAATCATATCCCCACGTGACCGCCTGTATACGAACGTTGGAAGTTGGAGTTTACGCAAACGTTCTGTGTATGACAAAGTTGAGAGACCTGGCACTTGCTTTGTTGCTCGACGTTGAACGTTTTCTATTGCTGTTACATGCTTTTCCAAATACGGACACCAGACTAGAACTGCATATTCAATATGAGGCCTAACTAATGCCGTGTATAAAAGTTTAAAACTGTGCTGGTCCATATATTCCATTGTCCTCTGCAATATTCCCATGATTGAATTTGCTTTGTTGACCTTTTCACATATATGCAAAGTTTCCAAATATCTTACCATTGGCTTAATGAATATATATCATGTTGTAATATCTTACAATCCTCTTCATTTTTATTGATCTAAAAGCTTTCGTATCATCCGCATACAGATAGATGTCTGTCCCGGTACTTGTTACATCGGGCATATCATTTATATAGAGAACAAAGAGAAGTGGTCCCAACATAGATCCTTGTGGTATCCCGCTTAAAACTGGATTCCACTCCGACGTTTTGCCATTCATTATAACTCTTTGTTTTCTTCCAAAACAGAAAGGCTTGGATCCAGGTGGAAAACTGACCACAAATGCCATATTTTGCGAGTTTATGTACCAGTCGGTCATGAGGTACTTTATCGAAAGCCTTCATAAAGTCACAGTATATAATATCTATGCATGCTCCTTCATCCAAAATATCTGTCCATCTATCCGTGACATTGGTAAGTTGAAGAACCGTGGATCTACTGTCTATAAAACCAAACTGGGCGTTACTAAATAGCTTATTTCTTTTCATGTGACTCATTATTTTATCCCTTATTATTGATTCTAATATTTTACAAACAACATTGGTCAGGCTTATACTGGTCTATAGTTTGAAGCCTCCTTCCGATCTCCTTTCTTAAATATTGCCGTTATATAAGCACATTTCCAGTCCGCAGGTAATTTCCCAGTGTCGATTGATGTTTGAAATATAAATGATACAGGATGGCATATAATATCACATGTCTCTTTAAGAACTCTAGGATGGATCATATCCGGTCCAGGTGATTTTGAAATTTTCAACTTCGTTAGCTTCTTCTGCACGGGTTCTGACGAAATATCTAATTGAGTGATCAGCTCCACATCAATCTTTTCAATAACAGGCAGTGATTTATCATTGTCTTGGGTAAACACTATCTGGAAAAAATAGCTAGTACATTTGCTTTTTCATCATCTGTTGTAGTGATATCCTCTTTGTTGTTATTTTTGTACAGATTTGAAATATTGGATTTAGTTGTATCTTAGATTTCACGTATCTCCAGAACATTTTTGGAATGTCCTTTACTTGTTGTGCTATTTGTTTCTCTCGTAATTTTACCGCCTTCCTTGTGAGTGACCTTACTTGATTCCTTACTTTACAATAGTCTTATGGCTGTACCTCTACGTTTAGAACTCTGTAGCAAAGGACTTGTCAACGTGTCTTCCACTTAGAAAATTATATGCAATAATCATACGTCATAGAAGTGGTTTTAAATAATTCTTCTGCTATTTCTAGAACTGTTTACCTACCACAGTAAAAGTCATTTAGTATTTTGTAAGAGATACATTTATGACCAAAATTGTAGAATATCATTGTGTCCAGCTATGTATAACCACCTCTTATCATTCCGGAAAAACCCATCCTCCAGATCATAAATACCAAGCTGTAGTGATATAGAAGGGTTATCTCGTCGTAGAATGAACTTTGATTCACAAGTCACGAAGTGAAAAAGTCCATTTTAATATATTTATATTTGCTCTTTTCAATTTTCATGTACTCTCAGCATTTTGATTAGTTGTAATATTGTAGCTCAAAAGACTTTTGACAGATAATGCAGTTAATCTTTAGAAAGGTATAGTAGGCCGGGTACGAATATTCGTTCTACATTTTGATGAATCAATGATAATGATGATGATGTAGAGAAACAGCGTGAGACTTATTTCCAAATATACCATTTCTTTGCAAGCATGACAGGCCTGGGTATGGTATTTGCCCATTTGTCATAAAATCTATTTCATTTCTTAAATAAAAGCATTACAAGCATATCGGGTTTAGATAACATTTAAAAACATTATATCTAAATATTAACATTTACAATAAATTCTTGTACGGGAGTTTGCCTATTCTTCAATCTTCAAGCGAAACAGACCTTGTATCTAGATTTTGAAGTGTAACGGGTAAACAACGCTGATGGTGCCATTTTAAATTTAAACTTCGACCTCCAAAGTTATAACGATATAAAGATACTATTTCATGAATATCTAGTGTTAAGTTTTCCAATTTTATCATTCTCAATTATTTTTGTTATCGATCGTAGCTATCGTAAATGTAGTCGAAAATCAAGTAGATGTGCGCACCTGAGAAAGATAACGTTTGGTAAAAAATCACTGGTGATTGTTTTTTCGCAGAAGATGATATCATTTGAGGACAATGACCCCAGCATGTAGGACAAAGACTTCAACATTTCGTTCCTGTTCTAAGTGTTGTGACTTTCTTCCGGGAGTGTATTTACCCCTATGTCAATGTTAGTGAACTCTCTATCGCATTGTGGACGTCATTTAAGTTATCAATCTTTGTATTCGACATCCATATCAAAGCACTGGTTAAGGCAACACAACAACGGGCCGTAATTTATAAAACTTTTTTTTCTAAATCGTTGTATAAAAAACCTACATTTATTCTGATCTTGTTGCATTCTATTTCAAATTAATATACCCCGATTTCATTTTTTATATATACATATATATATATATACAATCTCATCATGTTTTTAGTTTTTTTAAATTATATAAATACGTATTCCCACGAAAGATTAGGTAAAAAACTGTTAAAATATTAATCTGTTTACCAAATATTCAGACCAAAGGTTGAACAGTGGGCCTAGATTTCAACGATAACCTAGCTACTGCTACAGAAAAGGAGGCGGGTACTACTTAAAAATAACTCCTACCGACAATATCTCGGAGTTGGCATTTAATTATTACCCAATGTACGGCACGTATGATGTCCATTGAAAAACTTTGAAATTATTTGCCTTCAAAAATGGAAAGAGCATTAACAAAAAATGTCTCAATTGTGTATATGTTTACATGCAGAGTGTCATATAGGACGTGCACTTATTCAAATAAAATCACATTCAATTTCATATTAACTCTCTTACCGCCTACATCATTTTACCTATTGTCTCTACACACCACAAGAAAAATACAACACATCACCAACAAGTACGTGTTTGCACGCCATTGAAAGAGTGATAAATATAGATCTATATTAAGGTACCAAGTGTATTAAAATTGGATGACGTTTATTATGTAACCATAGCGAATGTTTTCGGTTTCAGAATGATTTCTCTTCAGATGGAGTTATTGTATTAGTACTATTCTCTGTTTATTGTTCCTTTTTAATTTCTCCTCGTGATATTACTTATTTGTTTTGCACATTCTTGGCCCCACTCATTAAAGGCTTGAGTGAAACGATGGGGAATAATTCCGATATATCAAAATTAACTTCTTTAGTTATAAGTGTATAAAACGGACGTACAGAACATTGCCATTATTTTAAAATAACGACGATCTTTATATCAAGGTCAAATAAATTCAAAAAGTTTATTGATCTTGATTTTGCCTGGATTCGATGGTCAGTAAAAACTATTTATTTCAAACAATCAAAGGTGTACGACAGGGTGATGTCATTTGTTCTCCACTTTTAAACCTTCCAGAGTTTTTGTTCAGAAGACAACAGAGACAAATCCAGTTTTGAACTTCTTATCTTTTGAATTGGTTTAAAGCCATATTTACAATTTCACAATTTTTGTAAAGGACCTTGAGACCCTTTATCTGTGAAGAGTATTTGAATCTGCCATTTCTGGAGTTTCAAAAGATTTTTTCAAGTTTTAGCCTATTTGACCACTTTTTTTGCCCCATCCCTCAGCCCCCTGTGGGGCTGGGACCATATAATTCACAATTTTAATTGACCTTTGGCCATGGAAGGTTTCTACAAAACTTCAATAAATTTGCTTAGGCAGTTTTGGAGAAGAAGTCAAAATTGAAAATTGTTTATCGCCATACGACGCACGACGGACAACAGTTGATGACGGACAAAAGGCGATTAGAATAGGTCACCTGAGATTTCTAGACTTAGTCTCAGGTGACTTAATAAAATAAATAAATGCGAAATTTAGACCCGCGTAGATATCCGGCTATACAAATGTACACGGTATTTAAACATTTGGTTTACTAGTTTACTGGGGTTTTTTTCCACTGTGAATGGAGTATGTTCAATTACCTTTCACTCTCGTTGCACTTTGAGTGAGGACATGGAATGAAAGTGGACATTATCGCATAATAAACCAGTATTTTATAAACAATGCATACAAGATATTTCTTTTGCCATCAAATTTTATTTTTTGATAATTCAAAAGTTTATCCACACAATACGACATCATCAATAACTCTCTTGTGGTAAGCTTGGGGAGCTATCATTCTAATTGGTCATGATCAATATGGATTTCTCAATTTTACATGTATGTGGATTTGAAGTTGAGCAATATGAATTAATCTTTATAATTTCCCTCATTATATATATATATATCAACATTACTTTAACGCATTAAATAAAAATCTTTATTTAACCATTCAAAAAAATATGTCTAACATTCATTAAAAGACAAGGGATCCAATATGGATAATGACATGGCCATTGCATCATCTACATGCTTGAAGGAAAGAAGAATCGTTTATCTACTTTTCTAATTTTGTCTTCTTTATTAACATTGAAACATGGAAACTAAAAGTGTTTACAGCATAATAAACTTCAATTGTCAAATTCTAAGATGGTAATTTAATATGCCCATCTGTCAGCCATTGTTTCTCTGTCAAAAATTGGAACCCATACAGCAAGGACTCATAGATAACCAACCAAACAGATTTGACAAAGATCACTCTAGTATTTCTTCTGAAAAAGTCATCTTGTTTTCAGATCACTCCCAAAATGCAAATTGCATAACTTTGAAACATGTTAACGAACAATTGAAATTTTAATAAATATCTCTTCAGTATAAGAAGTTGCCATATTGATTACCAATATCCAAGATGGCCTCTTGCAGTTGATTACCAATATCCAAGATGGCCTCTTGCAGTTGTCAGTCATAATGTCTACCAGTCTCAGAAAGTAGTATGCACTACGAGAGTCTAATGGACACGTACAAATGAAATTTAAAGAATGATTCCTTCAACGCTCTCTGAAAAATTCCAAGAGTCTGAATTCGAAGTAGCCGACTCTCTGAACTCCCGACCAAAGACATCTGACAATGGTACACCAAAAATAAAATGAAATTAGACTAAAGAGAATGATTTTTATTCTGCAGGTCTATTCACTGCATGATTTATAAACACAAAATGATTCCGCATTTGTCAAAGCCATTAATTGTCTCTCTTCACATAATTTCATAAATACACATGTTTATAAATGTATTTTACAGCTACATGTAAACTTGGAAAACAAAATAAATTAACAGTCACACTGCACACAGGCATAGATCACAGGGACTTCACACATTTATATGAGCAACAGTAAATTAATTTTTCTGTCAATAACACAGGGACTTGCATGATAGTCTTTGTAAGATCCAGAATAAAAACAATCACATGGTTTTACAACCAGATCTTATATGTTTGAAAAAATGGAGGCTAGATAATCAGATATCTGTCCTGGGCCAAAGGAATGTACCAAGTCCCTGTGATCATCCCTAAATTACATACATACTGTTTAAAGTATATTACACTCATATTTAAAATAAGGATTACTCCTCGTACACTGACAATCATATAATTGAATATATAGTACCCCTAGATAATAGTACCCCCACCACACACTCATTATTCACAAATGCTTATCAAGCATAATAAGCATTTGGAAAATGTTATATCAAAGTTTGGTAAGTGAAATGGGCTTGAGTTTTAAGTGTAGACTTCGGGACAGGATAAAGTTTCGCTTACATGCTTAAAGGGACAATTCAGTCTAAGAGAACACTAATATTTGTACATATATCGGAAAAAAACCCAGTTCTAATGGAAATTAGATCAGTCGGTTTTACTGTGATATACCTGAAAAGCCCATGGTGGTGACATGTGTGTGAAATGTTCAAACTCGCTCGCTGCCCGCCATTACACACTGTGGTCGAACTTCTTGAATGTCGAACCCTGTCCCTTGCTCGTAGAGTAATACAACTTTTGTCTAAAACTGCTAAAAATCGCTCGGACAGTCGTGTGTTTACCTTATTAGGTGAATTGTCTTGCCTAAAAAATCATTTTATCACCTTCTCAGTGGTTATACAGTTCATTTGTTTAATGTGCGTGACTTTGGCTCGGGTATGGGTACATTTGTAATTAAACAAGCGAAGGTTGCTCTTGATTTGTCAACTGATACATCATAACAAGCGCAATGCATTTCTTCTCCCTATAATTCTAAGACAAACAATTTTGGTTTAATATGAACTTAAAATCATAATTAATGTACAATAGTTTTCGGTAATTAGAAATACTTTTTAGTAGAGGTCATGTAAATATAACCCGAGAGACATTCATGAAAATTTATGTAATTCTTTTCTTCAAAGCATAATTGTTCTTGAAAATTGAGAAGAAAAATAGCAACACAAACAAACCTGTACAAGATCTATTATACATGTAAAATATGTAGTATTCGAGTACTCAAATAATAGAATAAAAATAAAAACACTCCCTAGTGTTTAAGATTTTTTTGTTGGGGGTTTGGCTGGTGGTAGGCTATTTTTACTAGTGCCTGTGGTTTGGGATTCACTTTTTGTAGGAATGTTTTTAGACTTTTTTGGCGCCAAAGGAGTTTCCTTATTTGGGATATTATCATCTGCTTTCTTTTTCGGCTCATCTGGAGGTTTGGCTGGCTGAGATTTTGTCTGTGAAAGACCTATTGATTGACTGTTGGCTTCTGAACTCTTTCTATTTTGGTGGAGAGCGCTGGGAGATTTTACTGTGGACGATTGTGCTATCACAGAAGCTGGAGTGGATACATCTGCTGCAGAACCAGCTGCTGCATTGAAAAAGTACAACTGGAAAAAAAAAAAACATCAAGTGGATTTATATTTTAACATGTGTTGCTAATTAAGATTTCATGCTAATTTTGAGATGTAAATTTAATGTTTTTAATTGGTTTTCAATCATATGTTGATAATAAATTATCTACGTCACATGGAAAACGACAAGATTGTAATTCCTTTTCATATACAGCTGATCAGGTAATTCACCGTAGTCGCCTAGTTTTGTAATACAGATTTATACATTATTTGATACAGTTAATTCACCATAACATAATTTCTTTGGTTGAAAATTTGCATCATTTTCTCAAAACTTTATTACACTAAAGAGATGTTTTGTACTTCAATGATCTGTAAAACACACATTACTGTGAATTATTAAGTCTTTTGAAAAAGAATGAAAAGTAATGGCCTGACAAACAGGATCTAAAGATAGTAAGGACTCTATGAACAAAATATTTTTATCAGATTGTATTTAAAAATAGATATAAATGTCAGTTTAGAGCAGCTGGAACATACCTTGAATCCCACCGCTAGACTGGCGTGAAGGAGGAAGAGGATGATAACTACTGCCCAAGCTGTTCTTCTGTTACCATCTCTAAACACTGGCCAGAATATGAGGGTAAGAACGGTACCAGATAACGCAGCTCCTACCAACACTAGGATCCACTGTAGCCAGTCAACTTGGACCACCCATAGAATCTGTGGACCAATATATAATTATAGATAACGTGGACCACCCATTGAATCTGTTGAACAATATAATTATTTATAATTTGGACCACCCATAGAATCTGTGGACCAATATAATTATGTATAATTTGGACCACCCATAGAATCTGTGGACCAATATAATTATTTATAATTTGGACCACCCATAGAATCTGTGGACCAATAAAATACAATTATATCATTATTATAGACACAGAGAACTAATAATATTTTTTATCTGTGCTGTATTTGACCCAATAAGAATCCACATCCCTTTAAGCACCCCTTGCCCTTTTTGAGGTCTCAATTTCACTTACACTGACTTCAATAATATACAGACGAAAACTTTAGAAAATAGTGTAAGTTTCTCTATTTGAATTCTTTTGTGAGCTTACAATGTCTCACTCTATGCATTTAGTTTGTGAAATATTTTTACCTTTTTTTTTCACTGGGTGCTTATTTGATTAAATACGGTACTACTGCAGAAACCAACTTACTACAAAAGAGTCCTAATTCATAGCATATACATGTTCTGCACTCAAATTTATCTGAAGTGAAATTGCTGATATTATTTACTCTATAACAGTTATCTCCCTTTTTACTTGTATGTATAATTCATATAATTGTATATATATTTTCTAGGCTTTCTTCCTTTGTATAGAATAATAGATTAGAGCGTTTGCATGTACCAGAAGTACATATGACAACCCTACTTACAGATATTGGAATGTATATTGCTAATGAGTATCCATACACAGACAGGAGATCAAGGAAAGAGTAGCCTGCACTGATCCCTCGCCACCAAAGGAATGTAAACAGACCAGTTGGCACCAACCACCAGTAACTGAAGATTGCCGCTGCAGCAAATGTAACTGGAAAAAAAAAAAAAAAAAAATATCAATAATTTTTTTTTTTTTTTAAATTCCACCTTGAAGTTAGACATGTAAAGCACAGATCGATAACCTAAATAAAGACGTTTAAGTTCATTGTTGTTGCAATATATTGTATGTAGATTAAGAAACTAAAATTGTTCAATAAAAACCAAAATCAATATCTAACATGTATATTTTCTGATGATCATTTATGCAAAACATTTATTCATTTAAGCTAAAATCAATCTAGAAATGAGTTTTCCTATACATGTATTTGTCAAGTATGAATTAAATTTCATTTACTCATATATGAATACACATACTTTTGTTTTGTTTATTTTCTACTTTCTCTTCATAACTACATGACCTTCACTGTCTGTGGAGAAAACATACCTTTATGGAAGTCATACCGCCATTCATAGTTCTGCCCACCAGACTGTAGATAGTTAGCCAGGTTTCCAGCAATGGCTGTTGTGAAAATCAATGTTGTACATATCCAAAATGGACCTTAAATGAAAACATTATACAATATAAAAACAACTTACTGACGATAGTATTTTTTCAATGAGTGCCTCTAAAGACAAACAAAACTACAGGTATGAATTTTTCTCTTTTTTGAAAATGATTAATATCAAAAGTGATTGATTAAAAACATAATCTATATCCTACAATACACTATATCCTGAAATGAACTTTTTGTAAAACTTTAGGCAAGACATTTTCAAGGCAAACATTTTTTATACAGAAAATGTGTTACTCTACTGGTTATAAAGCCAACAGAAAATATGTAATAAACTTAATAAAGCTAATACCATATAAGTCTGGGTTAGGTTGTATGTGGGACTTTAGGTAGTTACTACCAGGTCGCGGCACCATTGACCCCAGGATCCTATTCATCACCTGGTATGTGTCCACATCAAAGAATTGTTGGTAGTACTCAAATGTCCAGAAAGATGGTGGGGGTTTATCATCTTTTAAAAGCTGAAGAAGAAGAAGAAGAGCAATTCTTACTTGTTAAAGAAGATGAATATTACAAAATCAAGATGACTGGATATAACAAAACCAGACTGTGCAATGAAGTAAAGTGTACAATAATTTGGCTATGGAATAATATATTAGATATTGAAATATTAGTACACTGTATGTCCTGATTCTAAACAGAAGGATGGAAAGTCTAAGGCTATCACTATAACCATTGGTACCCTGAAAATGTTTTTAACTTTATAAGATCAAATCATTGAAACCAAACATACCTCAGATTTGTCTAATATATTCTCTTCATCATCGTCTGATGCAGCAGTATGTGGGAAATTGGTAAACATATGAGTCTGCACTTTCTTCTTGTCCTCCTTTGTGCTTGGGTAGCCTCCATCTTCAGAAAATCAAATATCACTCAGAAAATTTATTAATTTTTTGTTCACATAGTATTACTTGAATGCTTAGTATATGCAACTATCAGCACAAATTTAAATCATGTACTGTGGCTAATATATTCTTTGTACTTTTCATAATGAACTTTTCTGTTTGAATAAGAAGAGCTCATATTATCTTCAGGACAGAATATTGCTCTTGTAATAATTAGTTTAGCATTTGACCTTTGACATCGAAAGAACAGCAGGACACCGGTATCTCAAATGAATAAAAATCCCAATGTTTTTATTTCAACATGCCACTGTTGAAGCCCCAAGTTCATGCACTTGAAGGTCGTTCATTTGAACAATTACTTTCAAACTTTAAATATATACACAATTGTAACAACTAACACTTTTCAAGACTATTTTAAGATTATCAGGAAGATTTTTTTTCAGGAAAGGTTTCAATCACACTCATTGAATTTAAGAAGTTCAACATGTGTTTTCAAAATGGCGGCTGTGGCGACCATCTTAGATTTCGGATCGACATGAAAAATATCAACACTTAATTGGTCTGGACTAATGTCAGTATCAATCATATCCTTGGATGTTTGTCCGAGCCCATATTACTGTATTGTGTATACACAATGAATCTTTTTATTTTTAACCTGAAGTAAAATTTACCCTGGTTTACACAACATAAAATATAGAATGGAACCTATTCTATGATAAATTTTAATAAAAATTATCAAAATTTATTTCCTCCAGAATACAGCCACGTTTAATTGGGAAAATTATAAATGCCTTTGATTTGATCTACATGTGATATTTATGATTATAGACCATCGACTATAGACAAAGCATATATAAATAGTTCTAGGCCTACTCATGTAAATGGTTATTTGACACAACCAATTTAATCAATTAATTAATTAAATCAATTAAAAACCATACCATGGAATTGCAGATTCTGCTTGCCATCCTTAAAATACAAAACAAAGATATTTGTCAGTAATTTATCATATGATCATGATTTGTAGAAAAAATAGTAAACTGTTTGTGACAATTAGCTTATATCGTTTTTAGGCCTATTTTCCACATCTGCTAAGAAAAAACTAATGACATACAACTTATTTCTTAGCTTTTGTAAGTTTGATCATTCACTGACAGATAGTCATTAAGCGTTATTTAGAACTAAGTTTCTTTTCAATGGAGCTATGGTATAGATAAACAAATGGATGCACTAAAATGTACATGAACAACAACATGAAAATAATGATAACAGTCATACATGCACTCACATCGTTCAGATCCACGTCAACGCTTGTGTCGTCGGCCATGTTTTGAAAACAAAATTACCTCCCTTGACACCGGAAATTAAAGAAAGGTGCGTTCGAAAAATATCTTTTATTGCATTTCCCCCCTCAAGTCTGTGAGAACTATTGAAAAAGTGTAAAAGTAGAGTTACTTTTAACACCAATTTACACACATTAAAGACAGATTGTTGATTATTTTATCTAAATACAAAATTAACTGTACGATTATGGACTATGAAATTTATTGTCAAAAGAACCACAATTTAACATATACATGTATACATAGACATTGGAAAGTCCTTCTTTATCTAAGTTGACATGCAGAGGGACATCCGGTTTATAGGTATTTTCCCTTGGCTAACTTCTTTTAAGTGTATTCTTTTAAACATGACATTTATGCATCAATATAAAGTTTAAACATTATATCATGGTTTGATGTGACCAGTTCCCCAAATTGATGTCATTTAATATGATTTTTGAAAGCATGAAATAAGTAATTTTACCTGGTCTTTCGAAAATCAGATATTCAAAACCAGAAGTGTATTTTGTTTTATTAATACATTAGTTAAAATTTTATTTTTTTTCTCTCCAAAATTGTACTGTAAACATCTGAAAATTACTGAAGCTTTATAACATATCAAAGTTATTCTGCTGTATTTAGCTATTCAAGGGTTTATCTAAAAAAAAAAAAAAAAAAAAAAAACTGAGCACACACAGAGGTACATCTGCCGATCGTAAAAATGGCGGAGTTCCCAAGCTTTCTAATATATGTTTCTAGGGTATCTCCCGAACAATCACCGTAGAAAAATCTAAAAAAAATCTTTTAGTTTCAGATTCATATTTTGATATACATTGCAATAAATATGTATTTTTTTCTTCATCACATATTGTCACAGCCATGTACATTGTAGTAGAGTTTTTGTGTTAAAATCTGAGCGGGGAATATTAGAGTTATGTATTTTGGTTCTGAGTGATGATCTTTGTTCGTTAAATAATGGACATATAAAAAGATAGTGTTCTGTTGTTTCATCACCAAGGCCACAAGAACAAATTGAAGAATCATTCAAATGATCGCGAAATAGGTCAGAATTTAGATTGCTAGAGGAATTTTTGAGGTGGCACAGAGTAATATTCATAATTCGAGAACCTTTGTTTATAAAGGTATTTGTTATATTAGGTTCCATTTTATTAATGTTAAAAAGGAGTGTTTTGAATTGTGCAACAGTATTAACATTCGATAAGTCAAAGATTAAAGCGAAAGAATTAAATTCCCTAAAGGTACTTGGAAAAAACTAGTATAGTTACACTGTAGCAACTTTTCCGTGAATTAAACAATTAAACATATATCTAGTACGTAATTAAGTTCATGTATTCAAATCATACTATTTCTTTTAAACACTTCACATCTTTCGTTGTTGCCTTCCATAAAGTAAACCGTATTACGTATTATGTTTCTGCGCGCGACGCAGGCATATTCATTTCAACGAAATCATCTCATTCTTAACACCCCTGTTTTTGTTGGCTATATGGTCTTAATGGAGTTCCAGAAAATAGATATCGACTTATCGAATTCCAAAGAAATGTCTTACCCACAACATGGTCGTTTCTCCTGTAAATGCGGCCTAAAGAAGCTCAACGAAATCATCTCGTTTTCAGCATTTCTGTTTCTATTGGCATATTGGATTTAAAGATTTCAGAAAATATCTGATTATGGAGTTTTCAGAAATGTCTACCTCTCATCATTTGTGTTTTTGCTGACGATACGGGCATAGATAATTCAGCAAAATCATCTAACTATCAGTATCTTTGTTTCTACTGGTGACACAGTGTTAAGGAGTTCGAGGAACATCGTTATTTCCATTGGCGATGCAGGTTCAATTAGTTGGAAGAAATCCTCTCAGTTTTAGCATCCCTAATTCTTATGTCTATTCGGACTTAATGAGTTCAACGAAATCATCTCATCTTGTCTGTTTCTGTTTGCAGATGCGAATTTAGGACTCTCAGAAAAATTACTTATGGAGTTCTCCGAAAATGTTTCACTCTAATCTGTGTTCTGCTGGCGATGCGGGCATAATTAGTTCAACGAAATGCTGTAATCTCCCTCTCAGCATCTCTGTTGCGATGCAGTCTTAACGGTGCCTACAATTTCTTATTCTCAGCGTCCAAATTGTCCTGTTGATGCTAGAGGTGAACGGGTCCCCCGAAAGCATCACTTTTCCAGCCTTTCTGTTTTTTTACTAATGTTATGGGCAGAATTCAATCGCCTCGAGCCAAGCCGTGCCGGGTGAATCACAAAAATATGAATGCGAAGCTGTGCCACCCGGCAGAACAGAGGCAACCAAACTGAACCCTCATCTCATCTTTTATTTTCTCATTCTCAATGTCTCCTGGCTTAATGAATTCCATTACCTTTCTAACTGTCTTATTCTGGACATCTAAATTTCGTGAGGTGTGAATACTTGTTAAAATGTGACAGACGATGAACTTCTTGTCTGTTATTTCTTATATTACTTCGCTAGGTTGTTATCTGGTGGTAGCATTACCCGACTGTACGTGTCGAAGGAGGTTATAAACATGTACAAATGCTGAAACCTAGTAGCCACGTGATCTGACCATTTGGAATGTTTAAGGCCGTAAGCTCCTTGCTATGAATTGGATGCGGTCTTTTATATCCACAAAGTTCATAGTTTAGAAGTAGTTAAGCCGCCACTGCTACTTTTGGCGGTCCCATTCATTTCTTATGGTCAGTAAAGCTGAAAATGTTCAGAAAAACATCATTTCAATGGTCACAATTTGTTGAATATCATTCAACTTTTAAATATTATCTGTTTCCTAAAATCATCTATACAAATATCTGTTTCTGTTTGCAATGCGGTGTTAATGGAGTTCCAGAAACTATTGGCTTTTCAGGAGGAGTTTCAGGAAATATCTCATTCACATCATCGATGTTTTACCGGTCGATACGGCTCAACAGGTATAACAAAATCATCTTGTTTTCAGCCTCTCTGTTTCTGTTGGCGATGTGGATTGATGAGTCTTTGAAAATATCAGTTTTAAGATGGAGTTACAGAAATAACGGTTTAGGTAGTTCCAAGCAATGTATCATTTACAGTATCACTATTTCCTCTTGCGATGCAGTCTTAGTAGAATTCAGAAAGTATCGATTAAAGAAGACGCAAAGAAAAAAAAAGAAAAAAAATGCCTCACTCTCATCATTTATGTTTCTGCTCGCGATGCGGGTATACCCATTTCAGCGAAATCATCTCATTCTCAACATCTCTGTTTCTGTTGACGATACGGACGAGTCTATAATGCTGTAAAGTGTCTCTTTATCGATTCTTTATCATATCCGAAGGAGACCATAGTTTCTTAATGTGTATTTTCTTATGAATCTTTCATCGTTTCCCGGTGAGACTTATTTTGGAAATGTGTCGGTATGTATTTATCATTCCTAATTTGCCGAAGGCGACAATATAATTAGATGCATTGACCTTTTTTAATCCCTAAATAATCATTAGTTACTTTTCAACCTGTTTGCGCTTTGCGTCATCAATTTATTGCGCAACTTGATATGGTTGCTCTTGGAGTAATAAACCACGACATCAGTAATTTCACTTGTTTACCGTATCTTATTAAAATCCTATTAAACAAAACGTTAACCTTGATCGGAAAATATATACTTCTTATTTTACTATGATAAACAACGTATATTAAATGAGGTATGTATATTTAAACATCACTTCGATGCTGACGACTGTGGAGAAATCTATTTAAGAACGCAAGGAGTGACAAGTAGAACGCAACTAAGAAACGCAACGATAGGCATTCGACAAAGTAGAAGGAAAAGAAATAGTAAAGTGTTCCTACTGTCGTTGGCATCGGAAGTGACTTTTATCTTAGTACATTAGTATTATATAGATCGGAAGTGTTGTATATGCATATTTATGTAAATAATTATTTGTGAGGAAAATGCTTTCTAAGCTGTGAAAACATTTGTCTTATCCTCGTTGTGAAATTTTGACAATAAAAATTAAAAAAAAATATGTTTAAACTAAGTTCCTTAGCTCCTTTGCAATCGTTTATTTTCGCTCCTTCATTTTTGGATTCTTCTCATTTGCTTATCATTAGCAACCGTGGTTTCGCTTCTTCTATATTTTCATGTGTAGGTCGAATAATATAAGTCCCTTGGCGATAATTGAAATTGTAACGAAATACCATAGAGGAGATATGATTACATGTAGTTCGTGTACTGAATGAACGTTAAAGTAATATGTGCCGTAACTTTGCGAAAATATGGCATGCTATTTTTTTCTTCATAAATCTATTGAAAATCATAAGATTTGATAAATTAAGCTGTGAAAATCATTTAAATGAGATCAGATGCCTTATAAACGTTAATTACAATAAAAAATTATGTACTGTAAAATTGTTGTGTTTTATGCCTAATGTACGTTTCGTTGGAAATATATCTGTAGAAATCACTTTTACACATAACTTTAAAGGGTTTGTGCCACGATTTTTCACTGCTTAACTTCTCGGGCTAAAATGAAACGAGTACACCATTCAAGACCGAGACGCGGAATTATCAAGGATTTCAGGTTGACAAATATCCTATTAAAATGTTTATTTCGCACTACCTTCATCTTGGAATGTTGCTTAGAATCAAGTTAATTTTCTTGTGATTTCTTACTGAGCATGCTTCTTTTATAACGAGAAACGGCGATATCACGCATTCTCTCCAGGGATTTTTTTTTCTAATTTGAAACTGTTATTTTCTGCTTACCCAAAGACGACTTCACAGTAAGTGCTACACGTTTAATCTCTCTATTTCAGAGAAATAATAGATATATTTCGTTTGTATGAATCTTTATTGCGACCCTATACCTCTTTAATCGATTGTTTTTGTTTACATGGAGCATGATCCCCAGGACAATACATGTCATGAAGACAAAATTATCTCATGGAATAAAAACATACGGATTAGTACAGATGACTAGAGTGAAACTGAGAACTGAAGTGTTTAATCATAGCCTCATTAAGCGTTACAAAAACCTTGAAATTGTTAGGGAAAGTTTCTTAATCTTCTAAACAAACGTATCACCCCGTAGATGATGAACTACTGATTTCCAAAGCGATAGAGCTTATAGAATATACCTGCCCACTACACTGTGACAACGGACCTATCCTCCTTCTCAGAGAGACAACGGTAGCATGGATAATAGAATATTCATGATTATTAATGCACACGAGAGGTACCTTTCATCAATCGATAGCCGTGAACTTTTGCTCATTACACACATTGTATCTAGAGAAATAGTACGATGGCCCATATCAGCCGACATGGCAACTGCTTTACTAAACTGTATTTGTACACACATTTGTGGTGATTGTCATGGCAACTGCTTTAGTTAAAAGCACTTGCCAACGTGTTTTGTCATTTTACTAGTTTGGCAACTGCTCTTACGCGTGGCCCATATCAGCCGTATTGGCGAGTGTCTGGCTTTTGAGACAATTAACATTCCACGCCGATATATATCTATCCAAGTTTGACGCTGTACACGTGTACTGATTAAATGACCTTTGAAACCAAAACGATATTTTACGACACTTGGTAGAATCATTGGTAGGCAACGCAATTTGTGGCTAATTTTGACGTTTGAATGAAAATATTCTTTCAGTGAAGTAACTCAATATATTATAAAATTTCATACTCATGTTTATTCATTTTTAAGAATATTAGGTATTATGTAAAACTTTGGGTTTTCCCTAGGTAGGGGCATATAATGAGAGATTTAGGTGAGTTGAATGCCTGCATTAAATTAGCTTCCCTCCTAGACTGGCAACCAGTCCCTAGTATATTGGGAAAAAATCACTGAAATTTGGCTCGATTTTTTTGTCTCTACTAAGTATACATGTCTGATTAAGTTTCAAACTAAGGAGAGATAATCTAGCTATTATTTAATTGTCCCTATCCTAGGGCTGTAACCTCTCCCCATCCGGCTCTCAAAATTAGTTTACCGTTAATTACCGTACAATAACTTGTTACCACCTATGGCTATGTTATTTGTATATAACTTTAATCGCCTTTGTCTTGTGTCGTAAAGTATCGTTTTGGTTTCAAAGGTCATTTAATCAGCACACCTGTACGGCATCAAACTCGGCTTGATATCGGCGTGGAATGTTAATTGTCTCAAAAGCCAGACACTCGCCAATACGGCTGATATGGGCCACGCGTAAGGATGACAAAACAGTTACTCTAGTAAAGCAGTTGCCAAACGAGTAAAATGACAAAACCCGTTGGCAAGTGCTTTTTACTAAAGCAGTTGCCATGACAATCACCACAAATGTGTGTACAACTACAGTTAAGTAAAGCAGTTGCCATGTAGGCTGATATGGGCCATCGTAAAATAGAGACATTCCACGCCTTAAACCATCAATACCATCCTTCCTGTCTAGGTAGGGATTAAATTCGTCATACATATCTTCGGATACCAATAAGGATAAAAAACACACATTACTATTTGTGTTATCATGCAAGTTGTTTATTTTCCGTTGATTTTTACACAACAACCATCAAGATGGGCAAGATAAATAATTCCTTGGTTTTGGGGAAACAAAATATTGTTGACGTTTGCAAGAAAAGAGACATTAATAGCGATGCAAATCGAACCAAAAACACTCGTGTAAAAGAACGCTGGAATTCCTCAACTAAACAACTGATAACAAAGTTTCACAACAGTACTACATTCCATGGCATGCGTTTTGCATTCGGCACGGATATCTCCGTAAAACGAAGGTAAGTATCTCTTATCATAGCGAGATATTCAATCATCTAAAACAAGGTATGAAAACAAAATTTATTTCATAACCATATAAAGTTAAAAAAATAGTTACATCATGGAAATAAAAAAAATAAGAGTTAATCTCTCTTTCTTCCACTGTAAGTTTAATATGGAAATAAAAAATACAAAAGTTAATCTCTCATTTTTTCACTGTAAGTTTAATATGGAAATCAAAAAATAAAAGAGTTAATCTCTGTTTCTCACACTGTAAGTTTAACATGGAAATTAAAAAAATAAAAGAGTTAATCTCTGTTTCTCACACTGTAAGTTTAATATGGAAATAAAAAAATAAAAGAGTTAATCTCTGTTTCTCACACTGTAAGTTTAACATGGAAATAAAAAAAATAAAAGAGTTAATCTCTGTTTCTCACACTGTAAGTTTAATATGGAAATCAAAAAATAAAAGAGTTAATCTCTGTTTCTCACACTGTAAGTTTAACATGGAAATCAAAAAATAAAAGAGTTAATCTCTGTTTCTCACACTGTAAGTTTAATATGGAAATAAAAAAAATAAAAGAGTTAATCTCTGTTTCTCACACTGTAAGTTTAATATGGAAATCAAAAAATAAAAGAGTTAATCTCTGTTTCTCACACTGTAAGTTTAATATGGAAATCAAAAAATAAAAGAGTTAATCTCTGTTTCTCACACTGTAAGTTTAATATGGAAATCAAAAAATAAAAGAGTTAATCTCTGTTTCTCACACTGTAAGTTTAACATGAAAATAAAAAAATAAAAGAGTTAATCTCTGTTTCTCACACTGTAAGTTTAATATGGAAATCAAAAAATAAAAGAGTTAATCTCTGTTTCTCACACTGTAAGTTTAATATGGAAATAAAAAAATAAAAGAGTTAATCTCTGTTTCTCCCACTGTAAGTTCAACATGGAATTCAATAAATAAAAGAGTTCATCTCTCTTTCTTTTCTCCCACTGTAAGTTCAACATGGAAATCAATAAATAAAAGAGTTAATCTCTGTTTCTCCCACTGTAAGTTTAACTCTGGGAAATAAGTGTCTTCAGAGAATGTTTAAGAGAAAATTAATCTTTAGCGCAAAAATTATTTTGAACATTTGAACAGGATAGTGTAACGATAATGCAGAGAAAGACTAAAACCAATAGCCAATAATGATTAAGTCTTGTATGCTATAAGAATTTTGATAATTAGGTTCTTAAGAAAACTTCCGTGATATGCTTTTACTCAGTTATAAAATGTTTATTTATTTAATCATCTTTGTCATTGGGTACTAAAGAGTACTGCATTTGAACATTCCGTGAATTACAGATTAGATGCTCCACCACCGACAGAACATAATCCTCATTCGAACAATAACTGATGTTTAATCATCTATGTAAGTGTCTAACCAACAACAACAACAAAACATGCATATAAAATAACTTATTTCGCTTTCGGGAAGCAAACGCAATAAATTGTTTTTATTGTATTTATCTTGAAGTATATAAAATAAGAAGCTCAAACTTTACAATGGCGGTAATGGTGTAAATTAAGTTTCTACCACAATAGGGGGTGTTATTCAACTCTCATGACATTGAATAAACACTGCAGCTGTTGATTAACAATTTGTTTATACCACACGTGGTATAAACTCTGTACGCATTCTGATTGGCTGACACGGTGAACTTTGACCGAACTACTTCTTTCCCAGTGTCACGTCATCATTGTCAACGTCATCAATAATCAAATGACGTCATTCTATGTTGTGATGGCCGCTTGACGTCCAAAACTGCTGTTGGAAAGCGTATGCGCCGTGGTCATTGTGTCATAATACGTGACGTTTTCATACATGTTAAATTGACCTTTATCACTAATTATACATCTTGCCGGATAAGAATTTTACTGATGAGTTTCGTAGTTTTAACGTTTATGAACGTTTATCTTGACGGTAATGGCTTGATGATTATCTGGCGGGAAATAGACGATGCCGTGTCGTGCGAATGCTTTTACATGTATACATGTAGTCCGACATTGAGTTTTATTTTCTGGAAGCAATTTTGAAGATTTGAACTCAATAAGACGTTAAATGAGTATTTTTTGACCCTAAAGATGTTCCCAATTAGAAGAATTTGATATCGACGGATTCTTTATGAAACGATGACTTTTGAATACTAATTAGAGTCTTTTTGCTGATGAAAATATTACTGCACCTTATTTGCATATTTCGGTAAATACATGTTACCGTATCCCTGTCGTATTTCTATCGGCTAAAACCGAATAATATTGTGGTAGAAACAGGTCACACTACTCGTGGTTGTTGAATATTGAATTTATTCCACACTCGTAATTTATTTTTTAAAAGTTACAAAAGACACTCGCTAAAGCTCGTGTCTTTTGTAACTTCAAAAAAATAACTCACTCGTGTGGAATAAATTCAATATTCAACAACCACTCATTGTGTAACCTCTAAATAACTTTTGTTACTGAAGAAAAATACTAATTCGTCTGCTCCTGTTTTTGATTGAGAAAAAAATACCGTTCGTCAGCGGTTGGTTTGTTTATTTTTTACGTCCTATTAGGTTTGTTGGTGGAGGAAAGCCGGAGTACCCGGAGAAAAACCACCGACCAGCGGTCAGTACCTGGCAACTGCCCCACATGGGATTCGAACCCGCATCCCAGAGGTGGAGGGCTTGTGGTAATATGTCGGGACATCTTAACCACTCGGCCACCGCGGCCCCAAGTTAGGTAGAAAAGAAACTTACCGTTTAGTTAGTTCATGTCTAAATACCATCAATTTGCCTTACGTAGCCCTTTGAAATTTCCGATTGAGAACTTTGTGTCTCAAACCGCCATGCTAGTATGTGTGTAGTACAATTGATTTCACCGCGTTGATTGGCTCTCGAAAATTAATTGACCAATCAACGCCGAGAAAACAAATTTACTGCCTTTTTTAGAATCATGGAGCAAAGGTGTTGAAAGAATGAACTCGGATAAAGAAGCGATTTACGAAATATTTAATGAATGCGAAGTGAACTCAACAGAAAACGCGATTCAGGTTATACAGATAGGAAAACAAGTTAAAGACATAAAAAGGCCAATTCAAGTTAATCTAGGTAATAATAAAGAAAACAAAAAGGACAATGTGTAAGAATATTACATACCTGCATAATAGTGAAAAGGTAAAAAAAGTTTAATATGTGTGGATGTTGTGTTGTTTTGTTTAAACAGTTGATATATACTTCAGATTGACCAAACATATGTTTGGATGTTGTGTTGTATGACCGAACATATGTGTGGATGTTATTTTGTGTTGTATAAACAGTTGATATATAATTCAGATTGGCGAAGCATATGTTTGGGTTTTTCATTACAACAAATATATACATGTATCTACATCTGCTTTATGATAAGAGCCGCCAGGGTTTGGGTGCCCTGGGGTCAACTCCCCGAACAATAATGTCCTCGCACAGGAGTTCCCTCGCTCAAAATAAAAAACAAATAATATTAATTAAAACTTTAAATATTTTACTCTGATTCAAATGTTGTTAAATAATTATAGTTTTTATGAATGAGAGAGACAAAAAGGTAAATTTTGAAAGGATCGTCCCTAGCTACATGTATAACGATGAAATTACAATTAAAGGGGCAAAACTCTTTGAAAAGTAAAAAAATGTTAAAGTTTTTTTGCTTTTTTTAGATACTTTTGAATATCATGTTAGTATACTGTTTTGAGATTTGTTCTTTTTGATTCAATGTTTATAGAAGAAAGTATTCATTATTTGTGTAAACAAACAAAACCTAGCCCAAAAAGAAACACACATTAAAAATTATAGACATACACACCAAAAGAACTCAGGTCATACAGATTACATAAAACATCACATCAAAAGGACTCAGGTCATACAGATTACATAAAACATCACACCAAAAAGGTCTCAGGTCATACAGATTACATAAAACATCACACCAAAAGGACTCATGTCATACAGATAACATAAAACATCACACCAAAAAGGACCCAGGTCAGCGGTGTAGCATCTTTAATAAACACTTTGATATAGATCCAGATACTAATTTTGACGAACTGATTTCGGTGGATCAGTTTTATTTAATAAAATTAAAAAAAAGACAATCGCTAGAAAATGGATAAACGATTAATAATACCTTGTATATCGCCTTTACAATATACGCTATACTGGAAATAAACACACTTAAAATAAAAAAAAAGACTGGTATTTGACTAAGACATACATTTGTACGTGATGTTTGGTTATATATATATACACACATATTACATATCTTCCTATGGTACTTTTTATTGGATTTGAAAGACACCATAAGATCAATTTTACCTAACTATAAATGCTTTTATCAACGAATTCGTTTTTCATATTTTTTTGTATGTGTGTTATCAATTTATCAATTATAGATTATTCAAGAAAAGTTAGTAAAAGTGGAATATGTCCTTTACACAGATATCGTAAATTAGACGTAAATCTTTCGAATATGAACCTGTGAACACGTGTCCCAGGTGTAAGTCGCACTATCGCTCATTTAATGACGACAGTGAGATTTTCACCTGAAACCGAGGATTATAAACCAACCTTTTAGACATATCGTGAATACAATATTTTGTTCGCAAAAAACGGCAAAGACAGCGGAATAAACTTGCACATCGTCCAAAAATGAATAATTCGCAAACATTTAGTGACTGAGCGTAATGCTATAAATGACGAATGTACGAAATTTCACATCTAATTTAAAG